>NC_079442.1:38042486-38259986 GCF_903798145.1 Danio aesculapii | reverse complement strand
TAAACACACACCTACGCCTTCACTGACACACAAACACACACTGTTTTGTAAAAGTGACTATTTAGTCTATCCTCTGCTTTTCCTCTTGTGCTTCTGGTATAATATATGGGTTATCAGTGTTTTGTCTTTTGGTCTGTGTTATGGGTTTTCTCTTTCTACACTAATCCAGTATTTTTTTTTTTTTTTTTTTTTTTTCATTTAATTCCTTTTTTTATGTTATTTTAATTAAATAATTTATTTATTTGTTTTATTTTTTATTATATTTAATTTTTTCATTTAATTAATTAATTTATTAATTTATTTATTTTAATAATTTTATCATTTTATTTAATTTTTCCATTTTTATTTTTCCATTTTACTTTTAATATATTTTATTTTATTTTATTTTATTTTGAATCTTCTTAAATAGGATAGGATAGATTATATTTTTTATTATATTTTATTTTATTTATTTTATTTTTCCATTTTATTTTATTTTATTTTTTCATTTATTTGATTTTTCCACTTTATTTAATTTAATTTATCATTTTATTATGTTTTTCTATTTAATTTTATTTTATTTTATTTTTATAAATTGTTTTATTTTTTATTTTCATTTTATTTAATTATTTATTTTAATTACTTTATCATTTTATTTAATTTTTAATTTTATTTTTAATTTTATTTAATTTTATTGATTATTATTGATTATATTATTTTTTATTTGATTATATTTGATTTTATTATTTGTTCAACATTTTATTTGATTTTTTTTTCATTTTTTTATTTTTTTTTATTTTATTTTATTTTATTTTAACTTAATTTTTTCAACTTATTTATTTTTTTATTTTATTTTTTTATTTTATTTTTATTTATTATTATTTTTTTATTTTTTATTTAATTGTATTTTTTTTATTTGATTTGATTTTTCGTTTTATTTTTTTTTATTTTATATAAAAAAAATTATTTAATTTTTATTATTTTTTTATTTTTCATTTTATTTTATTTTTTCATTTTATTTTATTTTTCATTTTATTTTATTTTATTTTATTTTATTTTTAACTTAATTTTTTTTATTTATTTTATTTCATATTTGATTATTTTATTTTATTTTATTTTATTTTATTTTATTTTATTTTATTTTATTTTATTTTATTTTATTTTATTTTTGAATCTCCCTAAATAGGATAGGATAGATCAATTATTATTTAAAAAAATAAATAAATAAATAAAAATCTAAAAAAGATTTTGCATTCAACTCTTGTAAAAAATTTGTTATTTTTTTCCAACTCGAGAGTGAACATTACTGTCATAATGTGATTTTTTTTAATAACCCTTTTTATTAAAGTTTCATAAGACTCAGCTGCCATTAATTAACATATTTTTTTATTTATAACAATATCATGAAATATTACATAACAAATGATATCTTCATTGTTAGTAAATGTAAATGCAATTAATAATAGTACATTATTGTAAAAGCATGTTATGATTAATTTAATATTTGATTTAACAGCAGTAAAAAGTATTTTAATTATTCGTTATTTATAATTATTCATATTTATTTTTATTATAAACAACCAAAACTTGCTTTTAAAACATATAAATATTATATTATATACCACATTTTGTATTATTTACATACCAAATATTTATGTAATTTATTTAAAATATGAAAATAAACAGATGGACCTTATGAGTTTGGTAATTTCTAACATTATTAATAAGAAAAGAATCCTTTTAATAAGTAAAACGAAATCTATTGTATTAAAAATCAGTTTATGGTATTTTTGGTGCTATTCTGTGTCCTCTTTATGGAAAGTGCCCTCTTTAATCTGTAATACTGTCCACAGAGACAGACACAGATTACTTCACTCTATCCTGCCAGGTTTTTTATTGAGGGTGAGATATATTACCAGTCTGCGTAAATAAGGGACAAACACAAAATGCTTTGTTTCTGACTGTGATAAGATCAGAAAGCCATGAGCACGATACAGTCAACAGGCCTAGAGCTATGGCACAGAGATGCTGTAGACAGTGAGAAAGATACTCAAGACATAAGCAAAAGAGACGGAGAGAGTCCTGGACATGAGATTGAGCCAGGGGCAGGCTGTATTTTTTGATTATTAGCTCTCTTCTCCTTTTCTAAAGTAAGACAGTAAAGATAACATGATTGGAGGGCAGAGAACAACGATTTGATGTAGACTTCTCTGGCGTTCAACATTTTCTTCTTTTTTAGCAATTGCATTAAACCACTGTCAAAAACACAGAGTGATGTAAGACTGTAATAATAAAGCCATAACATATATCAACTGTATATTCATATAAAATTCATACACATTCCAAAAATAAATGCCAGCAAAGGATAAAAGCTGTTAGCTTGAGCTCATGTTTTAATCCAGACCTATATAATATTTTAGGCTGTATATTTTAAACATTGAAATTTGTTCTTTATTGTTATTTAACATTAAATAATGTCCCCATCTACATTTGTGATACCTATAATCATAACATTTAGATTTTCTTTGTGTTTGTTAAAAAGTAAAAAAAAAAAAAAAAAAAAAAAACAGACTTTGAAAACCAAGTTTTTTTTACAGTGTAACATCTTAAAACCCAAATTTAATTACCCAAGGTACGTACAGTGCATCCAGAAAGTATTCAAAGCGCTTCACTTTTTCCACATTTTTTTAATGTTACAGCCTTATTCCATAATGGATTAAATGAATGTATTTCCTCAAAATTCTACACACAACACTCCATAATCACAATGTGAAAAAAGATTTTATGAAATTGTTTCAAATTTATTAAAAATAAAAAACCTGAAAAATCACATGTACTGAAGTATTCAGTATGCCGTGAAGCTCTAAATTGAGCTTAGGTACATTCTGTTTCCACTGATCATTCTTGAGATGTTTCAGCAGCTTAATTTGAGTTCACCTGTGGTACATTCAATTGATTGGACATGATTTGAACAGGCATACACCTGTCTATATAAGGTCCCAGGGTTGACAGTGCATGTCAAAGCACAAACCAAGCCTGAAGACAAAGGAGTTGTCTGTAGCCCTCTGAGACAGGATTGTCTCAAGGCACAAGGCTGGGGAAGGTTACAGAAAAATTTCTGCTGCTCTGAAAGTTCTAGTGAGCACAGTGGCCTCCATCATCTGTAAATGAAAGATGTTTAGAACCACTGGGACTCTTCCTAGAGCTGGCCGGCCATCTAAGCTGAGTGATCAGGGGAGAAGGGCCTTAGTCAGGGAGGTGATCAATAACCCGATGGTCACTCTTTCTAAGCTCCAGCGTTCTTCTGTGGTCTGAGGAGAACCTTACAGAAGGACAACCATCTGTGCAGCAATTCACCAATCAGGCCTGTATGGTAGAGGGGCCAGACGGAAGCCACTCCCCGCCTGGAATTTGCCTAAAGACATCTGAAGGACTCTCAGACCATAAGAAACAAAATTCTCTGGTCTGATGAGACTAAAAATGAACACTTTGGAGTGAATGCCAGCTGATATGTTTGGAGAAAACAGGCATTGCTCATCACCAGGCTAATACCATCCCGACAGTGAAGCATGGTGGTGGCAGCATCATGCTGTGGGAAAGTTTTTCAGGAACTGGAAAATTAGGCAGGATAGAGGGAAAGATGAATGCAGCAATGTACAGAGACATCCTGAATGAAAACCTGCTTCAGAGAGTTCTTGACCTCAGACTGGGGCGACGGTTCATCTTCCAGCAGGACAATGACCCAAAGTACACTGCCAAAATATGCCAATGGAGTGGCTTCACAACAACTTGGTGAATGTCCTTGAGTGGCCCAGCCAGAGCCCAGATCTAAATCCTATTGAACATCCTTGGAGAGATCTGAAAATGGCTGTACACCATCGCTTCCCATCCAACCTGATAGAGCTTGAGAGGTACTGCAAAGAGGAGTACCAAGCTTGTGGCATCATGTTCAAAAAGACTTGAGGCTGTAATTGCTACCAAAGGTGCATCAACAAAGTATTGAGCAAAGGCTGTGAATACTTCAGTACATGTGATTTAATTTAATAAATTTGCAACAATTTCAAAAAAAAAATTTTTTCACATTGTCATTATGGGGGATTGTGTGTAGTATTTTGAAGAAATAAATTAATTTAATCCATTTTGGAATAAGACTTTAACATAAAAAAATGTAGAAAAAGTGAAGCGCTATGAATACTTTCTGGATGCACCGTAGATTACCTGGTTAAGTGACCTCATAACATCCTATAACACTGAGTTTTTATCACTTATTGCATTGTCATGGTCAGGATTTGGTGTAAAAGATACTTGCTAAACAGTCCTAGTCTGAAAACTGACAATCAGAATAAAATATTCTCATTATATTTTAATTTTATATATTCAATAAAGTGACCAAAATGTCATTTTCATTCTCAGTATGTCATTACTAGTTCAGTTTCAGAATCTTTTAAAGAGTCTGTGGAAAAACTAGGCTAATCGGCTGTTGTGTTAACCTTGACCTTAATCTTGACGTAGTATTTGAAGGCCTACTTTAATGTAACAAAGGAATGAAAATTCTGTCGCCATTTACTCCCCCTTTACTTGTTTCAAACCTTTATGAGTTTCATTCTTTTGCTGAACACAAAAAAAGATATTTCAAGGAATGCTGAAAACCTGTAACCATTGACTTCCATAGTATTTGCTTTTCCTACATTTGGCACAGAGCATTAGCAAATAATTAATTCATTATCTGTTAAGCATTAACTCTACATTAATAGACTTTATTAAGCAGTTTATAAAAACAGCTACAAATGCTGTATTCTTGACTTAATTGTATTTACATACTTTATTACTTATTAATTTTTCATTACTAAATGAAGTATTGCATTATTTACAAACCATTTGTATTTAAGAGTAGCTTTGGTGGCTTTTAGAATCAATCAGTATAAGTTAGTAAATGATTAATAAACTATTCAAATTAACATTCATATATCTTATTATTTAGGCATATAGTAATGGTTAATATGCATGTTAATAAATACTTTATTAACTCAACTTCATGCAATTTTTTGACCTAATCTGAAGTAAGGAATCTTTATGCTTTATAAATCCCTTATGAATGACAATTCAAGGCTCAGTATCAAATTAACAATAAATGTTTGCAATCTTATCTGAAAAATAAAATTACTGTTAACTTTAAGCATCGCCGAATAACAGGAGTGTCAAAAATACAATTAGAAATAATTACAATTAAATAAAATTGGATAAAACAACAACAATATATTAATTTAACAATTTATTAAGATACAACATTTCAAAGTTATTTAGCAGAGTGTAAACCATATAGTAATTTTATTTTAGATGAGATTGCAAAGATTTATTTTTCCTATGATAGTTTCATTTGTGCATCTTCAAATAAATAAAAACTATTAAAGTCATTTATTTTCTTTTTTTTCCTGTTTAGAATTTAACCGAGTCTTTTATAAGGGATTTATACAGCATAAATAGTCCTCACTTTAGATTAGGTCACAATACTGAATGAAGTTGAGTTAAAAAAGCATTTGTTAATATACAAATCAACAATTAATATATACCTTAATAGTAAGAAAAATAAATATTGATTTGATTAGTTTATTAATCATTTACTTACGCATTCTGAGTGATCTTAAAGTAGCACCAACTATTCTTAAATAATTCATTCATTCATTCATTTTCTTTTTGGCTTGATCCCTTTATAAATCTGGGGTCGCCACAGCAGAATAAACCACCAACTTATCCAGCATTTGTTTTACGCAGCGGATACCCTTCCAGCTGCAACCCATCACTGGGAAACATCCATACACACTCATTCACACACATACACTACAGACAGTTTAGCTCAACCCAATTCACCAATACCACATGTTTTTGGACTTGTGGGGGAAACCGGAGCACCCGGAGGAAACCCACGCAAACACGGGGAGAACATGCAAACTCCACACAGAAACGCCAACTGAACCAGCCGAGGCTCGAATTCTTAAATAACTAGTTTGTAAATAATGCAAAATCTAATTAAGTAATGAATAAATAATCATTAACAAGGTATGGAAATACAACATTAAGCACATTTTAAATGTGCTTATAAGTCAAAAATACAGCATTTGTAGCTGTATTTATAAACTGCTTACTAATGTCTATTAATGTAGAGTTAATGCTTAACAAATAATAAATTAACTATTTGCTAATGTTTAATAAATTATTTATAGTGTGTCATAATAGTGTTACCAATTGTTTCATGTTTACTCAGTCATTAATAGTTCACTTAATGGATTTGTGTTGGGACAGTATGAATGAATTTTGTGGAACCCTGCATTTTTTTTACAGTGTTGGAAAGGCGATGTACTATATTGTTTACCTGGACTGTTTTCGATCTGAGCAGAAAGCCTGGTGTTCTTCGATGATGTTGTGTATCAGTGGTGACGGTGGCAGGCGATGTCGGCCTGGGTATGGCGCTGCTGATGATCCTACATTTCCGTTCACCTCCCATTGCTTTACAGGGGAACCAGTGGTGGTCTTCTTCTTGCGAGGCAGTGTGCCGTGGATGGAGATGCCCTGGTATCCACTCACTGGCATCTCAGAGAGCTCCGGCCGCGAGCTCAGCAGATCCATGGAGGATGCAAGCGGACACTGACGTCCAACGTGCATATTCCTGGGCAAACTGGAAAACCTCCCTTCCGCCATCATCCTCAGCTCTGTAAGAAAAACATAAAAGTCTTCATTCATACTTTGTGATGTACAGTTAATTTGTATACTTTAGTGAATCATTGACCATGTCTTGGACAAACTGAAAATGTACATGAAAAAAAAAATTGTGAATAGATACATCGCTGCATCAAACTTCCATTTTAGAAGTGCAGATACAGTATTTTCCATGCGTTGTCATTAAACCTGCCACTGATCACATGATACACACCAAATGAATTTAGCCGGCAGCTAGCTCTCTGCAGCTCTCACATGGTCGCTCACTGAAGCTAAGCAGAGCTGCGGCTGGTCAGTACCTGCATGGGAGACCACATGGAAAAGCTAGATTGCTGCCAGAAGTGGTGTTAGTGAAGCCAGCAGTGGGCACTCAACCTGTGGTTTGTGTGGGTCCTAAACGCCCCAATATGGTGAAGGGCACTCTATACTGCTCAGTGCTGCTTTCGGATAAGGCGTTAAACCGAGGTCCTGACTCTCTGTGGTCATTAAAAATCCCAGGATGTCCTTCGAAAAAGAGTAGGGGTTTAATCCTGGCCAAATTTGCCCACTGGCCTCTGTCCATCATGATCTCCTAACCATCCCCATATCATAACTGGCTTCATCACTTTGTTTCCTCCTCACCAGTCAGCTGGTGTGTGGTGTGCGTTTTGGCGCAATATGGCTGCTGACGAGTCATCCAGGTGGATGCTGCACAATGGTGGTAGATGAGGAAATCCCCCCCACCCCCCAACCCCAAAATAATACAAGGTTTATCTGAGAGATAAATGTACCTGTAGTTTTAGAATCAGCCTTATAAACAGCTATAGAAAGAAAAATAACAGACCGCTTCTTTCAGAGCATTTATTTGCTGAAGATGGCAATATGTGAACATAATATATTTTGCAAACATATTTTCTCCTCCATATATTGATATACTCCAAATATTGTTTTAAAACAGAATATTTTATATTGACCTACTGCCATTTTCTGCAGTTAAATGCTTGAAATTATAACATTTGTATTTGGGATTTTGAAGACCCGTTGACAGTAGTTAATGAAAAAAAAAGTTAGCAATTAAAGATTTTACTCAAAACATACAATTCCAGAGAACCAATAATAAGTTTGAAGTGGTCTCTTAAATTTTACAGAGCTGTAAACATTCATTTTTACTAAAAAATACTTTACAAAAAAAAGCTCTTTAAGACAACAAGGTAACAACTGCAGTATAAAAAAAACTGTATTTATACCTATTATTGGCAAGAGTGTAAGTTGGTCTTATTTGTTCTGGCATTCCTTTAGGTGGTATCAACAGCATTCATACAATACCTGCTGCCAAGTGCCCTGTGGCACAGGTGAACTGGATGGCATGGTTGTTTTATTTCCCTGTCTCCTGGCAGCAACAGAGAAACAGAAAACAGAGACATCTCTCTCAATGAGAGGGAACTCCGTTCAGTCTGACCACAAGAGGAGCAGATAAGATCTTCTCTTGTTGTCTGCAAACGCATGTTTACTTCAGCATTCCTCAGCCGCACGGAGACTGCTAATTGATGCAGTGAAGTGGAGACAGATTTTATGGACTTATGGATGAGCTAAACTCGAAGGCATCGCTATTTCTGTTGGGTTTTCAAAGAGACAGAGTTCAACTAGAAAATAAACACTCCATTATTTACTTATTCACTCAACTCCAATCTGGTATGCCACAATAATACACTTTCAATGAAGCCCATGCTCCTAATGAACTCTTTATAATCATTTATAATCAAGCATAGCAATTCTATAAATATATCAACAAAAACAACAAGATCTATAATAAAGTTATAACAATGACATTTATAGATGCGTTTAGAATAGTTAGACTCAGACTCAACTTTATTATCTCGTTTAGGGAAACTAAAATTGCAGCAAGGTGCCATAACACAGGCGAAGTTCCATGAGATCACATTACCAAAATATTACCAAAAACATACAATACATCATTTTTTAGATGCATCTCCCTCCCCGCTGGACTCATTTAATGACCTCTTTAATGAGCTCTAAAATGACATACTGGCGGCAGCAGCTGAAACACAGAATACAATAGGTGATCCGGGGTGCATAAGATACCCTGAGCTCTCTTTAAGACATGATTACAGTAAATTACTAAAGGTGATTAAAACTGCTGATCTTGCCTACCACCTTCACAAGGCTACTCAACCTGTTCTTATTTGATAGACTCAGATTATCGTACCAATGCAGAAAGATGAAACAGATTCAATAAGTGTATAAAAGTGTCATCATAGAGGTACAAACCCGAAACGATCTTACAATCTAGTTTATTAGTGATGCGTTTCATTTTTTCAATGCACACCTTCAAATACATACACCGGTTCATAATTATTATTATTAGTCGGTCTTGATTGCATTTAATCAGATGCAGTCTAGAATGTTAAATTGTTATTACGTTATGGTTACAAAGAGTCATCAGTAAGTTAACACAGATCTTTCTTCATAAAGTAAGTGAATATCATTTGTTATACTGTTTATGAGAAGACTTTAAGTGAAATCAGGATTCAACTATCCACATGCAAATGTAAGGAAATCATGCGTCATGAGTATTCATGAATTTTACGTAAAGTGTAGTTCTACCAAACCTAAATGACCTTATGTCTAAATGTAAATGTAGGATATCTTTTCAGCATCCAAACGCACAATTCTGATGTTAAGTAGACATCCAAAATATAAAGTATTTACTTAATTAATCCTTACGAATCATGATTGACTAATTAATACTTATAAATCAGTGTATAATGTGTTATGAACATGTATACTGAAAAATTAAATGCATCACTAATAAATATTAATAGCATTGTTATAAATGTAGCTATAACTGCTATTGTTATACAGTATAGACCTTTATCGATTCATTTAAAGAATTGTTATTGTTATTGGGATGTCCCGATCAGGATTTTTTGCCCTCAAGTCCGAGTCATTTGATTTTGAGTATCCACCGATACTGAAACCCGATCCGATACTTCTATAATACATTAAAAAAGAATAAAGAAGAGCGAAGAAACAGATCCAGGATGTTCCTTATTTTTTGGTTAATTCACCTTATTTTAACATTCAACAACTCTGTTGACAAAAAGAGCACTTCAATGAGGTAGCTTGAACAATCAAGTAATAAATAACATCAATTCTTCACTTTTGGGCTTTAGTGCAACAGTAACTTCAATTTGAAAACAAGCAGCACTTCAAGTTAAAACACCCGGCAGGCAATCCTAAGTTTACATATCTCACAGTTTGCTATGGCAATGTTGTCGTCATCAACTTCTAATGCCTCCAGATCACAGACATACTTGCGTTTTCCGCTTCAAGCTGCTTCCATGTTCTACTTTGCCGGTGTTTAACCAATAGCGTCTCAGCAACAAAGTGACGTCATGCCGCACGCGTTGCTGTTTCTGTATTAATTTAAGAAAGAGGTTTAACTCTGTGCCACCGCATAACCGCAAAGATGTGTTGAAAAATAATAGGAATATATTATTTTTGATTGGGAGGTAACATCCGATCTGATTTTTGATCGGGAGGTAACATCCGATTCCGATCGAGTCTGAAACTGCGTGATCGTATCTGAAGATCCCTAATTGTTATGCTTGATTAGAGATAATTGAAGAATTCAGATGCAAGTGCCGTCTGAAATATTCCTCTAAAATTTGCACTTTTCTCAGCCTCTCATATTTATGTTCAGTTATTTCACTGTAAAGGCAATGAAACTAGCCTATTCTTTGCCATAAGAGTAAAATTACTGAAACTACACACAAGCCTGATAAACTATAAAACGTCAGTCCACTGACATCCACTTTTTGCATCTGAACTCTGATTTGATCTGTGCTGTATTTTCATTTCTCTTAAAAATATATCATCAGCTGAAAGTAAATCAGCACTCAATGTGTCCATAAGCCTGTGACTTCTGTATGCTTATTAAGGTTCTTCGAATCAAGAGTAAATGGTGGGTGTGTGAGTTCACTGACCCAGACGTGGCATGAGTGTGTGTGTGTGTGTGTTGACCCCATTAAAGAGTGCTGTTAGGGTTATTCAGATCACACATGCACGCAGCAGAGCTGGTGTTGCCGTCACCCTCTTTTGTCCCTTTTGTGATGAGCGAAACTCAATCTTGGCCCCTGACAGCGCTTCTGTTTAAGATCTGCCATGATCTCATTCTCTTCCAAAAGAGGGGGAAGCTGATTTCATACTCAGACTTGTTCCACAAAGTTCATCTGCATTCACCCCCAAATGTTCTCCTTTTTCCTTTGTTTTGTTGCTATATGTACTGTAGCTGTGCATTTGGTTCTGGGTTTGCAGTTGTCTGTGTTTTCCCATAAATTGCAGGGTTTAAAAGGAACATAACACCAGATGTGACTCAAATTTGGCTTTGGTAAATAAAGCACTTTTTAATCATTATTTAAAAAGAAAGAGAGAGAGAGTGAGAGAGAGAGAGATGCTCAGTAGACTGATAGTCTGTCCCTCCCTCACTGTGTCTATTTATATCTGATGTTTTGTAAGTGAATCAAACTGTTATGAATATATTACATTAGATGAAGTATTGCACAGTAAAGACATTTAGCATTATGTAATGCTAGATCTAATAATGGCTCTATTATGCAATTTTAAAAAGTCCTCATTTGGTCTTGGAAGAGTCCTAACATATATTGACATGTATCCAAGGTCCAACAAACACATCAATTGAGTAATAATTTCCATTTGACATAATCTGATTTTTCAAAGATTCTCATGTGATTTGTTCAGAGTTTGATTCAAATTTTTTTCCACAAGTTTACTCTGCTCTTATTGGTCAGATGGCCCAGTCTGTTATAGATCAACCCAAAGTTTTAAGCACAGGGGTAGGTGTGGTGTAGGAGCGGGCCCTTGATAATGTCTCTGGGGGCCCCCTAAATGTATGGGCCCTTAGAATCATCCTAACCAACACCAATTAGCGGTGCCCTTGCCCACCAGTGCCGATATATAACCGTATCGCACTGCTGCGAGTGTGATATTGCTCTTATATTATATTGTGTTATTATATTATATTATATTATATTATATTATATTATATTATATTATATTATATTATATTATATTATATTATATTATATTATATTATATTATATTATTTTTGTGACATTATCATTTTTTAAGTGTGCTATTACACACTTTAGATAGTGTGAGTCAGATGTAGACATCTTTTTGTCACAACTGTTCAGCATGTTGTGAAATAATGACTTGTGTTTGCTTCAAATCCAAATAAGTTTTGTCATAGGAATGAAAATATGTTTTCCTGGAAGTACTGCTAAATAGTTTTGTAGTCTGTAAACCATATTCATATTTAACATTCTCAATTTATCCTCAAGCATGTGACTAAGAGTTAATTTTGTGCCATGAGTGCATCTGTGGAAAGACATGGAAACTCCCTGGTTAAAGCCCTGCTGGGGTGTTTGAACCTGCAAACTAGCAAACCACAGTCACCTCCACCCCCTAAATCCACCGGTCCATGACCAACAGTATCCTGAATCAGCTTATCATATGACTGCACACTTTTAATGCTGTTCTATTTCAGATGTAAAGGTTCCCAGAAATTAAAATAAAGTTATTTCGAGCCTCAATATATTAGTTTTAAGAATATCTATAGACCATTTGCTTGTTATCAAACTATTTCATAACTGTAACAAGAGGCAATTCAATCATATGTTCATGTTAAAAGAAGTATAATAACATTATCAATATGTGGACCTTTTTGGATTTGGACAGCTATGGAAATGAAAAATGTAAAACAGGAAATACATTAGAACCATTGTTATTGTTTATATTCTTCAAAATGGTCTATAGTGTGCTCTAAAACAGTCGCATTTAGAAGATATAAAACCTGATATAAATAAGCTTCTGGCCAAATGGATCAACAATTCTTTTCACATCACCTCATACTTGACTTTCTCATCAAATCTTGACCAATCAAATGTTCTTTAGTATCTGACATGCCCCACCCCTTCAAGACGCTTCTTATTTGCTTATAATTTGATGTGCTTGAGCTTAACCGCTCTCACAGGCAGAGCTGTAATAAAACAAAACGCTATTAAGTTTAGTCAAGATTACGTCAGACATTAAATACAAATGCACATTTCAAAGCACTTCACAGGACCGTTAAAAAACCCATTGTGCTGGTTGTACAACTTATGGGCCATTTCCACTGAGTGGAACCGTACCGTACCACTTTTGGGTACCCTTTCAAATGGGTACCTAGCACGACAAAAGGATACCAAAAGGTGGAGCCAGACACGCAAACTGAACGCAATTGGTTTACAGAGATACATCATTAGTTCGTGCACAAGCCAGGAGAATGAAAACAAAGAAAGCGCCATTTTTAAAAACACAGCAAGACATTACACTGTAATAATATATATACATATAATAATGAACCCCGTAGTTGTTTACAAGGCTGTCTCAAGCGAGCAGTTTTGTTTTCTCGCCGTGCATCTATATTTGAAATAACGAACTTCTTGAGCTGATGGTAATAACGTGCGCGTGATTGTTGAAGTGCTTCTGACACTCAATCCTTTCAGAAATAGACAAATGCAGGAGTGAAGCACGAAAAAACAAAGGAGAAGCCAAAAAAACAAAATCAAACAAAAAAACAAAAACAAAGGAGCAATTATTCTTTCAGCAACCTAAAACATAAACAACCTGCCATGTTTAACTATTATCATCACCTTTTGGACTATTATGAACTCGGAATTACTCTCTCACAAGGGGGTACGTGCTGCTGAAGATTAAAGATACAGATGAGAGGTTTTCTCTGACTGGGCTATATGTTGCGTGTTGTTTTTGAAGCCGAATAAGGACTAAATGTATGCTATGTGTAGTTTATCTGTAATTGGTAACATACTGGAGGATGTAAGGCTGTATGTGTTCAAATAGGTTGCATTTATTTATTTATTTTATATAATTGCAGATGTTACAGTAGGCTATTTCACCATTGATCTGCAGTTATAATCAAATCATGTTCATAGAAAGGTTAGCAATAAACCTTTATACACAAGTATTTATGTGTATAAAGCATCTGTTTTGTGAGAAGTGCTTCTCATATGTGATTGACCTGTACAGCTTTACTTTGACATTTCTCAAGCGAGAATGACGTCGACTAAAACCATTGGTACCCTTTTAGCAGTGGAAACGCAAGCCTGATAAAGGTGACCTGTATCATACCGTACTGTACCACTCGGTGGATATGGGCCATTAGAACTAATCATACTGCGATATACCTGAAAATCCCATTTTTATTTGAATTTACACTGTGTAACTTTTAGCCATTCTGGGTATTTTGTTGTATAATGACTATAGATGCTCAGCAGGTTTTTATTGGTTTAATCATGGTACTTTTGTGTTGATGATGAACTCCAGCTCTGAATTCCTCAGCTGTACATTTACGCACCTGGAGCACCTGTGTGCTGTCCTGGGGCCCTGAAACACGAGACCCCATTCACTGCTGCTGTTTTTATGTGGTGTACATAATAGCTAGGAGACATTAAAATCCACAGATCAGTGTTACTGAGTTATCATCTCGATTAGTCAGGATCTTCTTTTGGTTTCAGGGTAATTTGTCTCACATGTCCTGGAGTGTGAGGAATAGTCATGCTGTTCTGAGATGGCAGATCTGGACTTCCTGTGCCAGGGGGAAGTGAAGGCTCTGAGTCATTATACTCATACACTGGTGATATTAGGAGGGCAACTGTGACCTTGCTAAAAATAAAAACAGGAACAGCAGTGAAAAAAAGGCTGGTACGTATCAGATTTTTTTTTCAAAGGATCAGATTTTAATGGGGGCAGAACCTCCAGGTCCCTGAGGGAGGCAGTTTTAGACATATGATTATAAATCTTGCTTTCAATACATATTTCACAAGTGACTGTGATTTAGAGGGATCTGTTCAACATGTACTCACGCTCATGTCTTGTGAAATGCATCTTTTCATGCCAGTTTTGGAATGACATGCATGAGATGATTATTTTTAAACAGATAAAGTAAGTCTAAGGCACTCGAGAAATATGGAAAAAATATTAAAAAGCCTTTATTGACTTGGTTATTCCTTAAAACTGCACCTATGCATTTCGTCAAACACTTGCCTTTATCAGGGTAACAGGGACCCTGATTACCCTGTTACCCTATTACCCAAGTGTTTGCCAAAATGTGTAGGTGCAGTTTTATAGAACAGCCATGTCCATAAAGGCTTTTTTAATATTTATTCCAAATTTTTTGAGTGCCTTGGACTTACTTTAGCTGTTTATTCTGACGAATTCCTTACTCAAATAGCACCAACACATTAATTAAGCTACCCCTGAGCACTTTTTGTTGGATTTTGGATGATTATTTTTAATTTTGACTTGAGTTATTTCTTAAACTCTTTTCTTCAATATAAAAATTAATATGGCCTTACTGAGATAACAAGGCAATCAATTCAGGCATGCTTGTGCATTTAAAAAGCCCCATGAAATTGAGTGTCAAATGTAATTGGTCTCAGCTATGGTCATATTTTATCACGACGAGACACTTTATTGATCACCGCAGTCTTTTACTTAAATTATTGCTTTTAAATTATAGTTACTGTTGAGGATCAAGCGTAAGGAGTCAAGCGCAATCATGATCAAAAAAAAAAGCCCTGCTGATGTCATTAGTCATATGTTTAATTGTACATATTTACAATTATGGCTATATGATTTAACTTTAATTTAAGAACTTTTTGGCACTGTGCTCTTTACATTTTACATCATTTTTGAACAGAAAGAAAAAAGCTGGAGTGTTTCAATTATAGAAACATTTTACAAGAATATCTGATTTGGTAATGCTGCATTAACTAACATGATTTATTAAAGAGCAACATCATTTTATAGTCTATTAAATTTAAAAAATGTTAGTTATTTTGATTAATCACATTCAAAATAAAAGTTTTTTGACATAATATTCACTCATTGATTTTCCTTTGGCTTAGTCCCTTTATTCAACATGGGTCGACACAGAGGAATACCGCCAAATTATTCAGCATATGTTTTATACAGCGAATGCCCTTCAAAGCGCCAGCTGCAACCCAGTACTAGGAAACATCCATACACACACATACACTACAGCCAATTTAGTTTATTCAATTCACTTATAGCGCATGTCTTTGGACTGTGGGGGAAACCGGAGCACCCGGAGGAAACTCATGCAGATGCGGGGAGAATATGCAAACTCCACACATAAATGTCAGCTGACCCAACCATGACTCAAACCAGTGACCTTCTTGCTGTGAGGCAACAGTGCTAACCACTGAGCCACTGTGTTGCCCTTGACATCATATACGTGTGTGTATTTTATATATTTATTAAGTATATGTGATACAAACACATTCATAAAAACAAAACTATTATTTTTTTGTCACGTACAGTATATATTTAAATTTATATGATTTGTATCATATACATATATATTTTATAACTAAATATAAATAAACATTTTCTGAAATGTATGTGTACATGTGTGTATTTATATATACAAAATAAACATACCACACTTTTATAAAAAAAAAAAAAAAAAACTTTTATTTCGGATTAATCTTTGCCCAGCACTAGTTAATACAAACGTTAGTTCTGTTCAAAAACTAATGTTGACACAACTTTTGATTTTAACATGTGTTTGTTGACTAACTATGATAAAGAAATTGTGTACAAGTATTACTCGTTGTTCATTTGTTAAAGCTGCGGTATGTAAGTTGGACACTAGGTATTGCATTCCTGGATCAAAACAAATGCAAGCGCAGGTTGCCAGCTTGAGGACCAACAGGAGCATGCTTGACTATCCTGCCTAAAGGCTGATTTAAATCGTGTTCTAAAATAAAGCAACGGCAGAAGTAATATTTACCATATTAAAAGGAGTTTTTGTTCTAACCAACACCTCAAATTGATATATTAGAAACGGCTTCTATTTCTTGCAGCTGAACAACAGAAAACTGACAATGATCACCTCAGGTACATATCATGTGCTTTATTGTGTTAAATGGTAAAAATGTGAGTTTGAATGCCATTTTACAGGACATTTATTGCCATACTACTAAAAACAGCAGTAGATAATCCACCTCAGATCTTGAAGATAAAATATACTATTTGAAATTGAGCTTCAGTGCAAGCCAACACATATAAGTGATTCAGCATGTACATTTAATAATGTTAAGAGGTTTAATTTGTTTTAATTAGATTATAAACCTTAACATTTCGTTAATGTGCAGTAAGTGCACTATTCTGTGCTTCTAAATGGCTGTATTTAAATTTCATCTGGTGCAAAAAGTCCACCGGAGGTCTCATTTTGGTCACGGACACATGCTTTGAGAGCCTTTCAGACTGAATGAATGAAATATGTTGTTTTCTATCAAGGCAACCCGGAGTGCTGAAATATAATTGACTAAACTGGCATTGGGCAGGTTAAAAGAACCAAAACACAAACAGCGTTCCGGCACGCAACAGACATTTTCAAAGCAGAATAACTGACTTCAGCATTGTTTTTCTGATAAACAAGAATGTTCAGTTAGCATGTTTTTTAAATATCTGCAAACATATTAAGTTATTTTTATTCTTTAGAAGAGTCGAAAACTTACATGCAGCACCTTTAACTGTTGTAGTAAAAAAAAAAAAAAAGGTTCTTCATTGGCATTTAAGGTTCCATAACGAACCCTCAACATCCATGAAACCTACCATCCATTCTACAAAATTAAAATGCTCTTCAAACTAAGAAAAGGAGTTTTCTCTCTCTCTCTCTCTGAAAGATATTTGTGAAACCCAAAAGTGTTAGAAATGTATAAAAGTGTAATGAAACATAAAACCTTATATGGTTGCAGTTTAAAGATTGCTTGATATAATAACAGCAGCAATATGTAATATGTGAAGCGTGGGCACTGTAATGTAAAATGTCACTGTTATTTGTAACTGTTGCACAAACAAGCTGCTCAGTGTAATAGGAATCTGAAACGTAAGTGATTTCCCTACTCCTGCTCTCAGCCCAGGTCAAAAGGCCGCTGTAGGCTAACATAGTGTCTAAGAGCTTGGCTTGGTGTAATTTTCAACATTTCAGCACCCATTGAGGCAGAGAGACAGCTGTCAGCACTGCAGAAAAGGCTCCCCTGTGGCTCTAGATTACATATGCTAAACAATTAAACTGTTAACTTTCTCTTCCTCCCCAGAGGTCATGAATATGCAAAACCCTCATCAAACGGTTCTTAATTAATGCTTTGCTCTTTTATTTTCTCTCTATACTCCCCATTGATTATGCACTTCTTTCTCAAGTGCTTGTTCTATTCTAGACTGACATGCCATCATATGACCTCACTCCAAAATGTCAATCACAGTAGTCTCTCTCTCTCTCTCTCTCTCTCTCTCTCTCTCTCTCTCTCTCTCTCTCTCTCTCTCTCTCTCTCTCTCTCTCTCTCTCTCTCTCTCCTGAAAGCACAGCTGGCTGCTGGCTGACATCATGCCTATATCAAACACACTTATTTGCCTCTGGTTAATACTCTGTCATGTTCAGGAATGTTGAAGTGTCTTTGTTCACCATGAAAATCATTATCTTATTCTTTTTTAGGCTGGCTTGTAAACACACTAGGGATTATTTGCCAAAAAAGAGTTTTCTATCATCAATTATTCACCCTTGTGTGGTTCCAAAGCACTAAAAGCTGGAAAATGCTGTCACCGCAGGCAGAAAATGGAGGGCAACAAGATACGTATGAATCCAGAGATCATATCATCATCGTGTCTGCTGATCTTCCTGATTCCATCTCACTGATGTTTAATATCCTTTGCTGTCTTTGATGTTCCATCATCCTATGAATACAGTTAATGACAGTCGAGCTAAAAAGTTAAAGGTAAATTCGTTTTTGTGTAAACATGCATTGTTGACACGTTTTGTATTGAATTAATCAAGTATTTACTTTATTTCCAAAGCTCTCTCTATTTTGGTGTTGATCAGCTGCCTAAAGGCCAGGACATACCATGTTGACGGTCAGCCATTGCGCAGCATCGGGCTGTTGGTGAGTGTCTGTCTGTAGTTTGTTTTGTGTGTTCCACCCATCGCCTCCGCTTGAACTCACATTGGAGAGAGTTTGTCCAAGTTAGCAGTTGCGCTCTGATTGGTTGTTCAGCTATGAATCCGAGCACAAGAATACAAACCGAAGAAAATAAACTAAGCAAATGACACAAGTCATGAAGAAACACAAAGAATCCAGCTGTCATTCTGTTGAATTTCTTAGATATTTGCAAACCTTTTGGATTAGCAGATTAGCAGACATGTTTGCATGAGGGAATCCCTCTGTGTCGAGTGAGAAGTACTGTGAAAATGATATGCAAATTCTGCTTTGTTTACGGTTTGTGTGTGTGCAGTACTATTTCTGGTTTCTTCTTGTGGAATGAAAGTACAGATACTGCCACCTGTGGGCTTGGAGAGGTGCATCCTCTCATGCAGGCATTTTTGTTTCAGTAGGCTGCCGTCTGTTTGGTGTGTTCAAGAGCAGCTTTTTGGTCCAGACGCAATTTGACAACAGAGTTGGTTTTCATCATTGCTGGTTCTTTGAATTCAGCTTGTAGTGTTATGGGCTTAAGCCATACAAGATGTTTATAAGAATGTTTGTGCTGCTTCATATACGAATAAAATGTGGTCCGTTGACAATCAAGATCTGAAAAAGCCAAAAAAAAAACATGATAAAAGTGTACAACTAGTTCTAGTCCAAGTTCTAATCCAGTAAAAATCTTTCTTGACAGCCCGGGTCACAATTCACTTTAAAGAAGTCATGAACTTCATTACAAAAAATGTGTGTTAGCATGAGTTTTACATCAAAAACATGACTATTTAGTTGACACAGTGGCTCAGTGAAGTTCTCAATGAAATCTCGACTGAGTCAGTAGGCATTTCTGTGTGGAGTTTGCATGTTCTCTCTGTGTTTGCATGGGTTTCCTCCAGGTGCTCCGGTTTCCCCCACAGTTCAAAGACATGCGATATAGGTGAATTGAATTAACTAAATTGGCCATAGTGTATAAGTCTGTGTTTGAATGCATGGGTGTTTCCAAGCACGGTGCTGGGTTGTGGCTGGAAGGGCAACCATTGCGCAAAACGTGCCAAAATGGTTGGTGGTTCATTCCTCTGTGGTGGTCCCTGATAAATCAGTGACTAAGCTAAAGAAAAATGAATGATTGAACATAACAATTTAGCTTCTTATATATCCTATTTTTGACTATGTTTCTGAAATGCTTTATTTTAAAGGACCCGAAAGTGCCGCATTGTAAACTTTAATGTAAACAAGTCAAAAACATTCATAAGTTTTTTAATTATATAAAAAAAAATTTCATTGGACATCATGTAAATGATTAGTTTTGTGCGCTGATTAAATGTAAATGTAAATTTTGTGTGAGCCATACTTATTTCTATTAAAGCTAATGCTTGCTCATTTTATTGTTTTAAAATGATTATCTAGAGACAATTATCCAACAGTAGATGTATAGGAGCTGTTCTTGATTCGACAGCGATTATAGACAAGGTCACACTGTTTTTTTTTCTTTTATTATTCTCAGAATGTGCATGTAATACAAACAGTTTTCAAAGAGCACTGACTCTCGCAGCGAAAGGTTAAGCACATGAAGGAGGAGAATTCTCATTCTTCAAAACAAGAGCGCATTTCAAAAACAACAAGACGACTATTCTCACCCTGGCCATTTCTCCGTCCAGCCATCCCCCACAGGAGTTGGTGGGAATCTCGTGAATAATGCAGTTCTCCTTTAATTAATTCAAACCTGCTTACGGGACACAAAGACTTGACTGAGAGGAGAGCAAGTGTAGGGTTTAAAGAGCTCTTAACACACAACCATGCATCAACCATGATGGCCTGAAGGAGTGAAGAACACATTCTGATAGAAGCAACTAATGAACCGTAGAAGCAAAGTACACACTGAACTGTGTTATTAGAATGGCACCGATTCAATGCAATGATGTTCGCTGTTGATTACCACAGAAAACAGTGTGCTTTGTAAAGTTGTTTGAATTGTGCATTTAGTGTTGGGATTATTAGGAAGATTAAGGTCTGGTTATTCTGATCCAATTCCTGTGGTCACGTCCTAGGTCACGTGACGTATCCTGCATGGATCATGTGAAAGTTGCCAGGTGTACCAGCTTTAAATAGTCATGACTGAAGTTGACAAATTGGATTATAACTTTGCAGACAAGGTTAGTATGCATTTTAGTCACATATTTCATGCTAATATAAGTCTTGTGACTGTGGTTTATGAGTATTTTTACATTTTACTCACGTGCTAGAATTCCCAAACCTTGTTTTAATTTAAAATGATTGCATTTCTATTTCCTTTTTAATATATTAGTGTTCCATCAACTCCCCTCTAGTTCCCTCTCAAAGACGACATTGGTAAAACCTGTAATCTAGAGCATATCTTGTATGCTATAAATCACGTTCACCATTGAGTTCTTATCATTTTGGTCTGAAATAGTGTAGATCAGTGGATTTTAAATGGTGCTTCAAGACTCGAGTCTATTCTGAAGGAAATGCAATGATTAGGTTAAAAAATTGCCACAAACAATATAATCAAATACAGTTGGAATGGCAAAAACAAAAAAGGCTTGTTGTTTTTGTGAAGGGCTCTGTGTTTAAACCCAGCCTTTGACAATCTGGTACAAGTTAGACACCAATGAAACTGCAATTTTGTTTATTTAGACTATTAGGGAAATATTAGTTTAATTTTAGGACATTTTGCTGACTCAATGTAAATCTTTTGATGCTGTGTTGAGTTGCATCGTAAAAGCGGTACTTAAAAAGTGAGTAAACCCATTGCTTTAAAAAGATTAAGAAAATGAACTGTGCATAATTATAAAAAATAAGTCAACTCAATAGTTCACAGGTTTACTCACTTTTTTAAGTAAAGTCAACTTGTCGCTTTTAAGACAACAGGTTTACTCACGTTTTTAAATTAAAGTAACTAATTGCTTTTTACAGTGTATCATAGACAACTATTCCAGAGGTCTGTGTCACCAGAATACTTGGTAACACCTAAGTAGTCTAATAACTACACACTATGGATCATTTATCAAGCATTATTTATCAAATGGTTAATTCATTATTTATAAAGCATTAACTCTACATTAATAGACGTTATTAAGCAGTTTATGCGGCTACATATTTTTAAAAATACGGCTTCTGTATTCTTGACTTATAAGCAATGTGCTTATTAAAAAAATAATAGTTTTTTCATACTTTGTTAATGGTTAATTTTTCATTACTAAATAAATATTGCATTATTTACAAACCAGCTATTTAAAAATGAGTTAAGGTGTTTTTTTAAGACCATTCAGAATGCGTAAGTAAATGATTAATAAACTATTCAAATAACATTAATAAAAGGAGTGTCAAACCTAAACATAAAACTGGATAAAACAACAACAATATATGTAATATAATATTTATTTTTCATTTGACAGTTTCATTTGTGTGTCTTAAAATGAATAGAAATTAATAAAGTTGTTTATTTTCTTTTTGTTTCCTTTTTAGAATATAACCAAGCCTTTAACTGTCATTTATAAGGGATTTACAAAGCATAAATAGTCCTTCAGATTAGGACACAAGACTGGGTAAAGTTGAGTTAATAAAGCATTTATTAACATACAATGTAACTATTATTATGAATAATAAGATATATAAATATTCATTTGAATAGATTATTAATTATTTACTTATGTATTCTGAATAATCTTTAAAAACACCAACTCTTCTTAAATAACCGGTTTGTAAATAATGCGATACTTAATTTAGTAATAGAAAAATCAATCAAAAACAAAGTATGAAAACAGAACTCTTTCTCCCTGGTGCCACCTCGCATTGAATTAAGCACAATGGGTGCCAGGTCTTTTAGCTCTGTGACTCCTCAACAATGGAACTCACTTCCCCTGGATCTAAGGAGCAGTGATAGTCTTCACACTTTTAAATCTTTTATTGTGTTATTTTATACTTACGATGTGTTTGTACCTGCAACTCCTTACATGCAATTTTGTTTGGCAATGTTGTAATAATTGTTTTAATTTGTTCTGTTATGGCTGTTGATGCTTGTTGTAGGGCAACCTTGAGTGTCCAATAAGGCGCCACTTACAAATAAAATGAATTATTATTATCATTATTAATATTATTATTATTATTATTATTATTATTATTATTAATCATTATACACATGCTTATAATTCAAGAACACAGCCTTTGTACAGTAGCTGTATTTATAAACTGCTTACTAATGTCTGTTAAATTAGAGTTAATGCCTAATAAATAATAAATGAACTATTTGCTAATGCCTAATAAATGATTCATAGTGTGTAGTGATTATAGTGTTACCGAATACTTTTATGAGGCCAGGCTGAATTAGCATGTTACAAGTAACAACATCAACTGAGGCTCATTCTAAAAATGTACCTCTATATACATTTGTGGAGACCGCCAAATACGTCCCAGGAGCTGTTTTTGTTTTTGCATTTTTTGTTTTTGCAAATCCATCAGAAGCCGCTGTGTGCACTTTTTGAGATCTCAAATTTTTCTTGCGAGTGCCATTCGTGCCAGCTGTTCTCACGTAATTCCACCAGAGGCCGCTGTCGACTGGCTGTTTGACTAACTGAATGACTGACTGACCAATCGACTGACCCACACTTGTCCCCCCCTAAACCTAACCCGTAGTGTTTTCAAAAGAACCGATTGAGCCACCCACCCACTTCCCTAAACCCAACCGACAGCTTTAAAAAGCAATTCAGAAAGAGAAAAGCCCTCCCTTGATTTTTACCACATGTTCACTCTGTTATTTACTTGGTTATTTAATTTTTTGGATTCAGTTTTCATCTTTCCTGCTTTCTGGAACCGTTCTTCACAGAACCCAAACCCTGACATCGTGGTCATCTCCTCTCTTCGTCTCAAGTCCACCGACAAACATGGTGAGCTACTGGACAAACTGGTAACAGAGGGAAAACCGTCTGTATGGAGGTAAGTGGTCAGCTGGAAAGTGCGAAAAGGAATGCTGTCATACTGCCCTGTAGCTTTCGTTTTAAAGACAAAATGCAGCCATACGTACTTCTGGCTAGTTATTTTACGATCTCCAGAAATGTATATAGGGTTTTGTTTTCAGAATGAGCCTATGTTGGACAACATTGCTGCCAAAAAAAATCTGTTTTAAGCAAATACTGCTGGTTAATCAAAGAACAAACACTTTAACTAGCTATTAGAATGAATACTAAAGAATCGTGCGCTTTTAAACTGCAAGCAAATAAAGGTCATACCAACTGCAAACTTTGCAGCACTCTTGTAGGTCTAAAAACAAAGCCAGATAATAAACATTAGTTAAGACATTGTAGAGTGAGAGTTGAGTACTTCCTGTATGACATCACTGCATTTGTCCCATTGATTGAGGCTCCCATTGTCACTGACAATAGCAGTAAAGCAACAGGAGACAAAACAAGCAAGAATGCACCACAGTTCTCCCAATGTGGACCACTCGACTGCACTCAGAGGGAGGAACATATGGGCAACAATACATCAACATCTTCTCCACCGCCCCCATGACAGACACAACACTTTCCTCTTCAACTCAAACTCCCGTACCAGTAACTCAACAGTCACAAATCAGGCCCGAGTGCTTCATTACGCAGTGCCCTCGCTAACGCTTATCAGAATAGGAAGTGTGGAAATACACGCAGACTTGTGAACACACCAAACAGCCATTCACTGAAGGCGTGGAGCCAGCGGTCACATCCGTCTCTCTCAGCTCTGAGTGCTAAAAGTAGATGCTTTAAGATCTTCAGTCCAATCACATGCAACACGACTGCTCCTTAATTACTGTAATGAGCATGTAGAGAGGAAAACCCCACAAACAAACAAACAAACGCTGAGAGCAACGAAGGGAAGACGAAATGAGGGCAAAACAGAAAATGCCTATGTTTTCATGTGCTGGAAATGTTATTTTTAATACAATCCTAGCATGAAATTATGTTAAAGAATTATGTATAACTCTATATATTCTTATATGAAACCTCTTTGTGTGTGTATATATATATATATGTATATATATATATATATGTACAGAGCTCAGCATAATTGAATACACCCCATTTTAAAAATGAATATTTATATCCATTCCTCAGTGATTATAGGCAATGTATTTTGGTGAATTTAAACAAAACAGATTCATTAAACAGATATATTTATTAAAATAATATTTTAGTCACCAAACATATTTAGAAAGATAATACAATTAAATTCAAGTTAAATATTGCAAAAAAATTTACAACCTACAAAATTTTTCCATTTTTTCAATTTTTTTGCTTTTCTTGATTTTTCCTTTTTTATATTTGTATTTAATATTTTTTTATAGCATATAAATTTGGCTGTACTAGTTATCAACTTAAGTTATTTTGTTAGATAATCTCCAGATTTGACTTCGGTACTAATCTAATGTTTTAGAAAAGTTGATGCAAACAACTTTTATGGGCTGAATTTAAACAAACAAACAAACAAACAAAATTTAGTAATGTTCAACTTCTTTTGTGTTTAAATTCAGCCCATGTTAATGTTTTGCAACCGCTGACCTGAATCATTTTTGTCAGTGTAATAAATCCAAATTCAGAGAAACTTTGACTGTTTAAAGTGCTCTCTTAATTTTATTCCATAGCTGTATATATACACATAATGTTTATGAAATGAGCTGAGTGTACATATATATAGTACAGTGGAAGTCAGAATTATTAAACCCCCTGAATTATTAGCCCCCTGTTTAATTTTTTCCCCAATTTCTGTTTAACGGAGAGAATATTTTTTTCAACACATTTCTAAACATAATAGTTTTAATAACTCATGGGGGGCCTAATAATTCTGACTTCAACTGTACATGTAAAACAATTTGTAGAGAATCATACTTAGATCTTTATCTTGCACAGACTTCCAAAGTCACACAATACAGCCAATTTCTAATGAACCCTTCTTTTGTTGAGCAAGAGGGGTTTAGAGATGTCAAGCCCCCCGCTATCCATCTACAATGTGACCCACAGTGCTGTATTCAGCCAGCGAGTCCACTACAGAGATTTCTGACATATTAATCACAAATTTATTAAAGTCCTCAGCAGTGGCTGCCACTTTTTTCCACATGAGCAACTCCAAAGACAACAGATACTGCTGCTCCTCTCTCACACACACACACACACCTCCTCAAAACAGCTACTGTCAGCTACTGAATCTACAGAGAGACACAGAGAGTGTCACAGAACACAAGATTCAGAATTGGTTTTATTTGCTTTTCAAAGAGATAAAATTACTCATAACTAAATAGAGTATAGAGGTATAAAAGTTTGTGGGGAGATAAAGTATATAAACAGACGAAGAAAATAATTTCTTTTCTTACCTGGCTAAAGGTTGTAGTTTTTCTAAGTGAGCAAAATATCCTCTCTGCAATCTGTGAGTAAGAGTTTTACAGTTTCACAGCAAGCATAGCGATCTAGTTTCACACTGAAGACAACAACAAGACGAGCGTGAACGACAATCCTGTTTTGCTGCCACTGACCTCCCACTATGAACTGTGCCGGTGTTTCCTAAGCAGTCTTACAATCTCCTCCAAGTCTCCCTCTCTCTCTCTCTCTCTCTTTACTCTCTCGCTCTCTCTTCTTAGTTCAGCCCCCAAGGGAGTGATTTAGGATTTCCCAGACACACCCTTTCCAGTGGGCGGGCTTGATGAGTCTTCATCTGAGCCCCCAGTAGTTCTTTCCTCTGTCATGTGTCCAGTCTTCAGATTTCTGCTCCCTGTTATTTCAAGTTATCTTTTGTCCAAGTACCAAAAGTTTCTGTTTGGTATTAAATTAGAAAGCGCCAATGTTACTGCGTAAAATAGTCTGAAACCGACTCCTCCTCTAAAAGTTATACCTTATTTGGTATGCAATGATTTACTTATCTATAAATAAGTGTTTCAATCATTATCCCTAATCTAAACGTTTACCCCAGTGATTGGTGCTTCCGCAGACACCATTTCTGTACATTTACAATATCTGTGCCAGAATGTTTTTTTTTTCTCAAGATTCTTCTTGATAGTCACTCTACTATGTACTGAGTATTTAGTACACTGAAAAAAATATCCATTGGATTTACAATTTTTTTAAGGTACATGGTTGTAAACTATTTATATGAGCTGAATTTAAACAAACAAATACAATTTAGTAATGTTCAACTTTGTTTGTTTAAATTCAGCTCATAGAAATTGCTAGCAACAAATTTGCAATGAACCATTTTTTTTAGAGTACAGCAAAATTAGAGCAATCCTTACTGTGCGAACAAAAGAAAAGGGGTAAAAATAATTGAAATATGATTAGAGTATTGATACAATACAGTGATTTAATGTGAAGAGAAATTGCTGAATAAAATATTGACCAAAAGATGAATAAGTGTTAGAGTGTCATGGGAGGTGAACATGTTGACAATATAATATAATATAATATAATATAATATAATATAATATAATATAATATAATATAATATAATATAATATAATATAATATAATATAATATAATATAATATAATATGATATAATATAATATAATATAATATAATATAAAGGGCAACGCGGTGGTGCAGTGGGTAGCATGTTCGCTTCACAGCAAGAGGGTCAGTGGTTCAAGCTTCGGCTGGGTCAGTTGGCGTTTCTGTGTGGAGTTTGCATGTTCTCCCTGCGTTTGCGTGGATTTCCTCCGGGTGCTCTGCCAACCCCTATATCTAGGATTGATGAGAGATTAGCCTTTGATATACACATTGACAAGTTATTGAAAAAGCCTAGGTTTTTTTTATACGGATCAAAAATTGTTTTCCTTAAAGGCCCGTAAGAAATTAATAGAGAGTACATTCTTGTCTATAATAATTATGGTGACCATCTATATATGCATGCAGTTGCTACTCAGAAAACTAGATTCTGTTTATGCAGCAATATGTTTTATCAAAGGTGCAGACTCACGGATGCATCACTGCTTTTTGTATGATGCCTGTAGATTGGTTATCTTTATATCAAAGGAGAAAATTACATGTGTACTTATTTACTTTAAAGGCTTTCTTAGGTAAACTACCATCCTATCTTTCTAATTTGCTAACAATTCACACAAATAACCCAAGCACTAGATTTGGTATCAGTTAACAGTCCCAAGGGTATTGTCAAAACTGGGCAAATGTGCTTTTCCCTTTTATGCTCCTAGGGCTTGGAATGATTTGCAAAATTGGCTTAATGTTGACACACTTCAGACTCACATCTTCTGTATAAAGTTTTAAAGGATACCTGTAATTGTTTTTTATGATTTGATCTTTTTTTCAGTAATGTTAACCCTAAGTATGTGGCAATTTTTAGTTTTATCACACAAACATAAGGGTGTCTATAGATTCCTGGTTGAATTTCTTTTTGAATGTTGGTAAAGTGATACATATTTGGAGTAAATATATTTTTTATTTCTAAATATACAGTTCAATGCTGTTTCTGAAGGATGGGTCGAATACCAGCGCTTCCAATACAAGTGCATATTTTGACAATGTTTCTACGTGTGCTTTCTGAATGTGCTTGTTAGCATCCCATACGACTAATTTTGGCAAAGTTACCATTGAGTCTGACTGAGAGCAAAGCTGTTAGTTGTTTTATAGTACCAAATCCACCCAATCTCAGTAAACATTTATAATGCACTATATGGCCAGGTTTTCTGTAAAAGTGAGAATTGTACTAATGCAATGTTTATAAGTAAAAGCTAGCACATTGTAGCCATAACATACTAGTTGATGAGTTAAATCGACTTTACTCCACAACTACTACACATATGTATCCACTAATAGTAAACCTGGTGCAGTCTAAAAGGTTTTAACATTTTCCTCACCATCATTGACTGAACATGTAAAGCTTTAATCTGCTACTGGTCATTTTGGACATTTTAGCTGTGTGCGATTGAGTTTAGTTGGTTCTGGAGTGTCACTATACTTGGAATACTGTGTAAAGGCTCTGCCCCCTTCTAAAAACCAGCAGCTCATTTGCATTTAAAAAGACATGCACACTGTTTTTGCCCACATCCAAAAAGGGCTATATAACAAGCTATATTAAATGATAGGTATTAGATATTTTAAGCTAAAACTTCACAGACACATTCTGGGGGCAACAGATTGACTTTAAATCTTATAAAAAAAGGCCATAATATGTCCTGTTTAAACTAAATCATTAAAATGGCTTCTCAGAAAAGGCTAATCAGGAAGGCTAACTGTTTTTTACTGTTGTGTGTGTCGAACAGCATTTCCCGTCTCTTTGTCCTTGGATTCCTCTTCATTGTCAGTGGGACGATAACAAACAGCAAAGGCAGGGTTCCTTCCCGATTCAGGCACTGAGGTGAGGCGCTGTGCGATCTGACTAAATGCTGAGGAGAGTGTGTGTTCATCATGCAGGTGATTCAAGGGTTTGTTTTGTCACTCAGTTACCATCTGAATGTTGTTCAAAACATTGAAACAAATGCCAGTGCAGTGCCAAAATCATCACAGAACATCAACAGATACACATGACATGCAATACTTGGCTTGTCTTGATGCTGTGCTGTTTATAGTCAACATTTGAAGTTGATCAAAAAAGTGTTTCAGAATTGTCCTAAGATAAGAATGGGTGTTGTTGAATAGTTTTACGACAACTTTGATGACTTTGGTTTTGATCCACTTAAAATGTTGATTACTGCATATTGATTTATAGCTAAGTGAGCAGGTGTCTAATACCCTAACCTGATTTCATGATGTGCATGTATTTTTTATATGTCATTTTAATATATTATGTTTTATGAAAATTATATGAAGTTTAAATCATTAAAACATCATAATTTCAATTCAAACACCCACTTTATACAGTTCCCGGATGGTAATGATTTAGCTGTGTAAATTAAATAATGGTGTTCGGCCCATCATATTCTTTTAGGACACCTACAGTAAATCAAGCTTTTCATTGAGCCTTGAGTAAAAATCTGGGTGTTATCTTTGATGGTGGCTTGAGATTTGATAAACCGATTAATGCAGTGGTCAAATTCTGCTTTTTCAGCTTCTACTCTTAAAAACAATCAAACCTATAAAAATAATTCATGCTTTTATTACCTCTAGGTTGGTTTGACACTTTTAAAATTCTTCTCTTGGTTTTTAAATAACTAAATGGCTTGGCACCTTCTTATTTGTCAGATCTGTTGACTGAACATCAGCCTGGGGTGTGTTTCCCAAACAACGACAGTAACTCGCGTCTGAAATATCATAGTATGATGCATCGCTTGATAAAAGAACAATGTAGCGGTTTCCCAAAACCTGTAGTTTCTCTGTGGCAGATCCAATGTTTGAACCACATTAGTTATAACATAAAACACCCATTATGACAGGGTGGAGTAACAACTTCTTTATAGAAGAACCTCATAATTTCTTTGTGAAAATTATGGATAAACGATGGATTTGGGAAACATCAAATCAACTAACTATGTTTGTAACAACAAAACTTGCGACCTTAGTTGGCTAACGATGATTTTTGGAAACGCACCCCTGGTCGTTCTCTTCAGTCATCAAACCAGGGGCGTCGCTAGACCCAATTTACCGGGGCACGACAAAACTAAAGTTTAAACAATATGATGGTGATCTTACTAAGCATGCCTCCTGATTTTTTTTTTTTTTGTATGAAGCAAAACAGAGGGATGACGAGTCAGGGAGGTAAGACTTAATAAACCTAATTCTCTGCCATGTGTCAAGTCTAAGACAACGGATTATTCTACAAAACATATTTTTTGTATTTTATTGAATTGTCTATAGAATTTCATTCAAATGAAATTAATATTTATGCAAAAGATTTCTTAAATGATCTTAGCATCACTCCAGTTGTGTCTTAACATTACATACATATTATTATTATTATTATTATTATTATTATTATTATTATTATTATTTATTTATTTTTATTTATTTATTTATTTATTTTTCTTTGTGGGGGGGAAAGGGGTGCGTGCCCCAGTAGAGCTTTATGTCTAGCAACACCCCTGCATCAAACCAGAGATTATTATGCATCCCTAAGTCGAGGCTGAAATGCAGGGGTAACTGTGCTTTTGCATTAGCTGGTCTTAGGCTGTGGAATGCTCTGCGCCTCTGTATTAGATCTATATCATCTCTGTCTTTTTTTAAATCTAGGTTGAAAACTTACCTTTGTGATTTGGCATTTTATCTGTGAAAATTGTATGTCTTAGCTATAATTTTATTTATTTCTCGTGCAGCACATTAGTTTAAAAGCGCTATAAAAATAAAATTGACATTTGACAGAGAATTCACATGTATGGTTTGTTATTTACAGCTTTAGCCTTTACTTTTAGTTTCATTTTTTTTTTTGTATTTCTTTTGCTAAAAAGTCTTAAGATTTCTAATTCAGATAAAAACACTAACATCTACTGTTTGGCAATGACCAAAATAGTAAATCACCTTTTGAACGCAAATTAACGCTTCAAATGAACTATCAATTACTTTGTAACACCAGTAGGTGGTGAATATTAAGAAATGTATTCTATGTTGTAAAAATCGTTTAAGAGATTTGTTAAAAAAACACTGATTCATCCATAAATATATCAATTTAAAAGAGCAAATATAATGGGATCAATTTTATGATCACGTAATTAACTCGTTCATTTAAAAAAATCCATTATAATAATATTAATTAATGTTTTTAAATAACTTTTTTCATAGTAATTAGTTTTGTTCAGTTGTTTATCTAGAACTATGGTAAAACGGATGATTTCAATTTTAAATAAAATTCATAATCCTGCACTGATCAAACATCATCCAGAACCAAAACCAACTATTTTTATGTGAAAAAAAGATTGTGGTTTCTTATAAATACCAAGACGTTCCTAAGTATTAGTGCTTCAACAATGAACTAGCAACGTTTGAGAAACTGAAAAGGAGACATCTGGGTTAAAATAGGGCTCCTTAAGTTACAGCACACCTGCCCAGGATACCATTAGTCAAAGTGTCAAAACCAGACATTGTCATGAAAATAGAGAGATATATCTGTCAAAGAATGGACTCAATGCGCTGTTATCACTCACTGGCTCTGTGCAATTAAATGTGCACACCTTGAAATCGAGCGTTTATTATGTGACATGGGTGATAGATCACTAAAGGGAAGATTTATGGTGAAACTATCAACATGTCTGGCTTGTTCAGCTCTGGTGTCCTCAAATACTTTACTGTAGACACAACCAAAGATAACAAAATCTATAACAAATGAATTGTAAGTCTGACAAAACACTTTAAAGTCACACTCTAAAATTGTATTAGCTACATTAAAAATAGCTGCTACAGAACATCATGCAGTTGCTATATTAAAGTATTTCAACTCGTGATAAGCAACTCACTTTAATAACAAGGTCTTCCTAGACTTGACTTGTGTTTTCTTAATACTCCATGTTTCTTTGTAATCATGCTTGTAAGTGACCTAATGCAGTCCAGCCCACTTTTTTGTGATGTTGTTATCTGTGGTATGAATAATGTTGCAAAATCTCGAGCGCTTGGCACATATCATTGCATGGTATTCAGCGTCATGACGTTCAGTCCTAATGACAGTGATTGAGAGCAGACATTCTTTGTTTTAATCTGATGATCTCGTCTCCTTAGGCACCTTAATGTGGAGTCAGCAAGCCTGACCAGACCACCTACAGCCCCCAGTAGAGCAGCTTCAACCAGAGCAGGAGAAGAGATGGACACAAGTGGCTCATAAAATCACAGAAAAGCAAAATATCGCAGTGTCCGTTTTTTCCAATATTGTAAGTATATGTGTATTTCAGGCTTCATCAAGTTACCAGCATCAAGGCTTATTTAGGCTTCATCAAGTTACTGTTTTATTTATAGTACATACCAAGGATACTATGAGCCTGAATTTTAATCATGCATGAAAATAGTGAGGTGAAAACACATGATTTCTTTGTGCGGTCAAATGTTTTACAGACTCCATCAAGATAGATCAACAGAAGATCTGTACACTAGGTAGGTAATGTGCTATATTTGGTTTGGAACATACACTCTGTTACCACCCTATCATTTAATACATTGTTCTAACTTAAAAATTCTAAATAGCTAATTAGATTATAACATTTAAATTGTCAGAATAATTTTATCAAGTTTTGACAACAGGAAAATATTGATAATTACATCAGCTAAAAAATGTGGCTAATTTAAAGGTAAATATGTCAGGTAAAGGTAAATACACGAGAATTTGAGGAGAACCTTCAAAGGCAAGTGATGAGAATTGCCATCATTGGTGATTAGTCTACTTTGGAATTGAACCACAAGATGGAAACCATCATGGTTGAGGGCATGAGAATCCTAAATGGAATGGATATGTTAAGGTGCTGTGCTCTGCTGATGGGCATAATATGTGCTCTGAATCTAAGCTAACTCAAGGAACTTAAATATCCTTATGAAATTTCTCAAACTCGATGGACTGAAGCCTAGTGCAAAAGTAGGCCTCAAGAACATTATTTTCGCGAAGTCTCTAGTTATTTCAGACAAGTTTTTGCTCTTTATGTTGTACTTTATGTTGTTTTGTATTTTTAAATCCACACACTGGTGTTTTTTAGTTATTTTTCATACTGTTAAAAGGGACAGTACACTTTTTGTTTTGTAAAATACTGAAAAACTGTGCTTTAAAATAAATAAAAAATTACTGGAAAACAAAAATGTTGTTGTTGCATTTATTTCTTAAAAGCAAATCTAAATGAACGGTAAATTTAAAAACAAACAAAAAATTTTACAAATTCAGCTACTTAATTTATTACAGGTTCTAAATTTGAAAACCTGTATGTATAATTATAGTAATTAAGTATATAATACTGGATTTAATTTACATTTTAATAAAAAAAACTGTTGAAACAACTTGAGTACTCAACTTAAAAAAATGGTGTTTATGCTATGTAAAAATGCCTCTGATTGAAGAGGAAATGTCATTTGGCTAACGTAATAAAGTTTGCTGAACTTCATTTTGTTAGATGTTGTTGTAACTTGAATATATTAATGCAAACTGTTGCTTTAATTTTTATTTATTTATTTTGTCTAAACAATATTTTTAAGAGTGTATTCATGACTTTTCTCATTATGTAAAAGCTATGTAATATGTAACATGAATCTGTGTAATATGCCTAATCAGCTGTGTTGTCACTTTAATGTAAATGTAAAATGTACAGCATCAATTGCATTGCTTCCCTCAAGCATGGTCTTATAGGATAGTACAGGGCTTGGTGGATGTGTATCTCAGATAGGTCATCCAGATACCCTTTGCCTTCTATTTTATTAATACACCAACCTGGGACACAATATTCGGCTCACAATACCGTTTTTACCTGGTTCAAAAGGGGGTTTATTATGCCAAAAAAAAAAATTTGGGGTTGCCCAACGAGCCTTTCATAGAATAGTTCTTAAAAGAACCATGTATTAATGTGAAGAGCATTTTAATAGTCTAAAGGATTTGTTCAGACTCTTTTGTGTAATAGAAAGGTTCTTCAAGGAGCTATCAGTGTGTACCAAAGTATTTTTAACGCTTTAACTTCCACTCTAATTTCTTTGGTTTATTAATAAACCAATTTCTTTGGTTAAATTGTGTTCCTGACACCACTCTAAGCTAACTTTGAGATTTTTGATTTAATGACCCATTAAATAATTAATAACAATCCCAGTTAATAGTGTAAAGCTATAGTTAACCCAAAAATGACCATTCTGTCATAGTTTTCTCATTCTCCACTTGTTCCAAACCTGTTTGAGTTTCTGTCTTCTGTTGAATGCAAAGGAAGATATGCTGAAGATTGTTGGGGGAAAAAGTAAAAAAAAAAATTCCTATACTAATTCCTGGAAAAAAATGTCGTCTTTTTCCAACAGTCTTCATCTTGTTTTGTGTTCAACAGAGAAAAAGAAATTTATAAAAGTTTAGAATCACTTTGAGTGAGAATAAACGGTGAGGGATTTTTTTTTTTTAGGTGAACTGTCCTTTTAAGAGTACCATACAGTATGGAATTAGGCACTAAGTCTTCTCAAGGCTGAGGGTAAGAACAGTTTATCAGAGTTTATAATTCCACAACATATAATTATCAAGGCTATGCTTTCAACAGGAAAATATTAATTTCCTCACATGAATGACTTTCCGAATCATAAAACTGTATACTGTAAATCCTTTCTATAAATATTACCACATGAAATAGAATTTTGAGAGTCTTTGTAAAACCATTAAGTGGGTAATTGTGCGTTTATGATTTCATTGTGTGCCCTGAGAGAATAATCTTTAAAAGGTTTAACAAATCAATGTTAATACGTGAGCAATAATTAGGCCCACACAGAATCTGCGAGCACAGAAATCTGCAGATATCCGAAGATTTTTAGCCCATCATTTAGTCTATGTATTTACTTCTGTAAATGTGTGTAAATTCATATTTATTCAGTTTTTTTTTTTATATTTTCACTATAACATTAGTGTCATTATCATAACAGTAATATTAAAATGTTCATATTATTTATTTACAATAAATAACAATGTGTAAAGTAATATTTTAGTAGATCTTTTAGTAGATCTATAACATGAAAGACTTGCTTTGTTTACCAAATAAGTGAATCTAATTGGATATGCATTATAAATATTAAATAAAAGTTAAAAATGTCATATTTTTTATTTCATATATTAAGTTTTTAGTTTTGATACTCCCAAAATCATTCCGCATAAATCCACAGATTTTTCACAAAATTCTCAGCAGAAATAGCAAAAAAAATTTTAACAGATTCTGTCTGGCCCTAGTGATAACTTTAATCATCTTTATCTTAGGGTTGCCTTAGATCAACAGAAATCTGCGTCTCATAGCTGGTATTTTCCAGAACCGGCAAATCGCTGCTCAGAAATGAGCATCTCTACATCTGACCTCTCCGTTTACAGTCTAGCTGTCATCAGGAGGAGTTTAGCTGCCATTTACACATGGACAAGCACGGACACATTGATAGACTAAGTGGCCACCGGTGGCTGATTGTCCCGCATTCTTACTTGTGTAAGTGTAACTCTATTCCAGGCTGCTGGATAAATATGGCTAGTGAAAGTAAAATGATCTTTTCTAGGAAGAAGACTTCAAAAACAGGCTGTATTCAGAATAGATGACACATTTATGGACAAATTCCATGTGTAATAAATGGAATATATATATATATATATATATATATATATATATATATATATATATATATATATATATATATATATTTATATATATATTTATTTATTTATTTATTTATTTATTTTTATTTTTTTTTTTTTTTTTTTTTTTTTTTTATTAATCAATTTATTTATTTATTTTTTGGGAAACAGAAAGAACTTTTGTTTTATTTGTCAAATACTCATGTTGACCACAAAATGTTGCATTTTTTCACACAAAAAACACATTTGTAGATTCGACCGAGATAATTGCACAGCCTTAAAAAAATGTTTTACAATGGTGACCAAAAATGCTTTTTTTTTAACTCTGACTTTTTTAAAAACGTTTTTTACTGTAGTTGAAATTTCTGTTATATAAGAAAATTACAGTAAATGTATTAATTAGTTGTATGCTTCGATATTTCATTGATTGACATATTGAAACTCCAATTTAAAATTCTATCTGTTTTATTGACATTAATAAAGGAGTTTAGTTTAAAAAAACTGGCTGTAAAAAAAGCTATTTCTATACACTGTAAAACGCAAAAGTTAAGGTAACTTAAACCGCTTGAGGAAACCGATTGCAACAAACCATTTAAGTTCAAAAACAAATCCTAATGAGTACTGTGAACTTAATCCATTTGAGTAAATGAAGCAACTGGAGCACAGTAAAACTCAATAAATGAAGAAAACTCAAATTAACTGAGTACTGTAAAAACCCAATAAGTTAAGGCAACTCAAACCGTTTGAGGAAACTGATTGCAACAAACCATTTAAGTTAAAAAAGCTAATCCTAATGAATACTGTGAGTACATTTGAGTAAATGAAGCAATTTGAGCACAGTAAAAATAAATGAAGAAAACTCAAATCAACTGAGTACTGTAAACCCAATAAGTTAAGGCAACTTAAACCGTTTGAGAAAACTGATTGCTTCAAACCATTTGAGGAAAAAAATATGAGTACTGTGAACTTACTCCATTTAAGTTGAAGTAATGAGGTATTTAATTAACTAATGAGGTAATTAATTAATTAATTAATTACCTCTTTTCAAATGAGTAAATTTAACTTTCAGTAAATTTTGATTTAACTACACTCACTTCATTTGATTAAGTTGACTGTTGAAGTTTGACACCTAAGTTGACAGGTGATTAGAAAGATAAAAAATTTGAGGGTTTAGTGATGTCAACCGAACAAGGAAAGCTGTGTCACAGGCGGAGTAAGTTTGATCATACATAATCTTTTTATTTTCACTGCGACTAACATGCATTGCTGAATCATTTCCAGTAAGACTGTGAATGTGCATTCAAAAAAAGAAAAATACTGTGTACTTTTCTGTCAGTGCGTTATGTGTCTCTGCAAATAAATGAAATAAGGCATCAGTTCTACAGTCTTGTTGTCAAGCTTGGCAGATTTCCAACACAACCCTCCTCCAGAATATATTTAAACATCGTTCAAAAGAGTAATGGACACTTTCTTCAGGTCACATTTGTTTAGTAGACAAAAGAGCTTACTGCAGGTATCCAAAAGCTTCTCACAGGCAGGCAGCAATGGCTCCTTTAAACCCCTGCATCATCCGTCATGACCAATATATTTTGGACATGTATTAAATTTCAAAACACAGAGTTTTTTTAAGAGGGGGCCCAGCTGTTCGTTCTGGCTGGGAAAAGTGTTTACATTTATGGGATGCTGGCACTGAACTGGATGTCACAGGGAGGTGAGGGATCTGATGCCAGCGCTGCTCTCACACCCAGTGTGAGCGCAAGGACAGGCAAGAGTTTTCCCACAAAACACCCAAGAAACGCCCAGAATACATCCAAGAAACACCCTGAGCTTTCATCTGACTGTTCTCACGTTTCTCACAGGCTCTGCCCTGGCTGTCAGAATGTTTACGATTACTCTTCTTTTTCTAATTCATATGTGGGATTAGGCTTTACAAATCTCCCACAAAGTGCTTAATGAGAGAACGGCTTAATTGAGCTTTAATTTGAGCACATATCAACTCTGTAATCCAAATATTTTAGATGCTTAGCCTACAAGAATATACAAATTATTAAACGGCACAATTTTGAAATGCACCTAGAAAGATGTACTGCTGACTGTAGCTTAGAAATGCTTATGTATGGAATTTTATATAGGGTGGCATCCCTTTAGATGAATCTGCAATCTGCTGCTGAGAGCAGGGAGGGCATTGAGCCAACCACCCATTTAATAGCATGCTTCATTTAATAGTATACTCGAGCCGTTCTGCACAAGAGCAGCCTTTCATCATTAAACATCACCGTGCTGCAGATACATGTGTGTTAATGCATTGACACACTTTTTAACTACACAAAAGGCACCAAATAAAATAGGAGTGCCTGAAGCCAAATGACTGTAAAAAAAAATATTCTGTTTCATTTACTCGCTCTCATATTGATTCAAAGCTGTGCTATTTTTCCTTCTTCTGAGTATACAAAAAAAAGATGTTTAGCAGAATACAGTGGTCCCTCATTCATTGCAGAAGTTACATTCAAAAAATAGCCCCAATACTGTAGGTGAAATCCGCAAAGTAGTCAATTTATTTTTTGACAATTATTATAGATGTTTGATGTTACAATTATTATAGATGTTTACTACACTGTAAAAAATAAATCCATAAAATTTACGGTAAAAAAAACGGCAGCTGTGGTTGCCAGTATTTTACCGTTAAAAATACGGTACAAACCGTAAAAGTAATTTCTCATTTTTACAGTAAACTACCGTATTTCATTAATTTATCGATGTAATATGTCTGTATTTTGAATGACCAACATCTACACATCCTTTGTTACACAGATAGACACGTTAACACAGCCATATGCAGGTGGTGATGAGTAAGTTACATAATGAACCCACAAACAATGTTTCCCACAAGCAGAAAAGTGTATCAGTGTATAGAAGGTGCTCAGTGTTATTCACACAGCTACTAAACACCAGTATGGTAACACACATAAAATTAAAGTCATGAAATAAACATTGTTTATCAACATTAGTTGTAACGTAAATCTCTAATGTTGGGGAAACAACTAAAACGATCCATAGTAATGTCAACAAAAAGCATAAAAAGGGATGTGCCATGCAGGCAATTCTGGGAAAGTCAATTTATGGCTATTCGCCGTTTATATTAAGGAAACATACCGTTAACCAGGTTACGGATTTTTACTGTAGCTTTTTTACATTTTTTTACCGTTAAAATCACGGCAATTTTTTACAGTGTACGCTATTTTCTTAGATAGGCATAAACATTTTCACACTTTTCACTCTTGTTTAAACACTTGTGTAATTCTATCTTCCTTTAGCATGTCCAACTTTTTGTGCGATGGTTAGCATGTTCCTCTGTCTTTTGGATGTCTTTGACGGTGCAGAATGTTTCGTCGACATTATGGGGTTTGTTTGGGAAAAAAACTTGCAAACATACAGTACACCACTTCAGAGTCACACTGCTAGCGATCAAAGATTAATGTAACTTAAACATTGCTTAATATACACAGGGTGTACAGCAATACACAAATATCTTTACAAATGAAAAAGAATTAAAGGATTAAAATATTACGAAAAAATATAATTTTCTATACATAAATATAAAAACCAAACTTTCATGCCTTCTTCATCTCGGGGGGCTTTTTCAGTTTATTCACAACAATTTGCTTTTGTATAATGTTATCATAATTAGCAGTATTATTCATTATATGCATAATTATATTTGTTTTATTAAAAACAGGCTTAGATTTGCCCACCTGTCAGGTTTTAGACCATATGGGGCATAGCATGTGTATTTGTATATAACTCAGTATTTTGAGTTACACTTCGTTATTATTGTTCATTTATTCGTTTTCTGGAAATTAGAACCGAATTTAGAAATAGTTTTGAAACAAATCTTTGCGCTTAACAAACGAAAATATTTATGTATAGGCTAATGGATATCTGTGCGTAACACGTTTCCTTATCCACGAGAGTGAAAGTGAAAGTAAAGAATGAGGAGGCACATTCTCTCATTCTCGCGCTGTAGATGCTCTGTTTAACTGTTTTCTCTCTAGTGAAGTGTTCAGTATTTCCACTTACAAAGTCCGCCATGTAAATAGCAAATTCTCTATGGTGCGGCGCAACTGGCTCTTAAAGGGAATGGGAGATGAGACTTTGATTGGTTTATTCTCAAAACACACCTATAACTCATTAAGAGAATAAGCTCAACCCTGTTAGACCATCCGCCACGGCGCAAAGTGGATTTTTACGTCCTTAAAAAAGCAAAAGTGGATTCTGACACGCCCTTAATGCGTTTGCGCCCTGCGCTTTGGACTTTGCGCATGGATCGTCAAAATAGAGCCCTTAAAGTTCTAAACCATCTATTGTGTTTTATTGTGCAACTATAGTAATGATAATTTTTATAATTTTGATATTATTTTTATTTTTGACTGTCCCAAAACCACATTAAAATAGTGTAGATTAGTGTACAATGTTTTATATTGATTTCATAGTCATTTGACCAATTCGATTTTTTTTATGTGATGCAATTGTTACTTTTCCTAGTAATTAGTTACTTTTTACTAACTCAGTTACTATTTGTGAGAAGTAACTATAACTAATAACTCTTTTAAAGGAATGTCTCCATTCTGTTTGCAGCAACACACTAATAACAGATAAGCCAAAAATGCATTTAATAAAATAAAATTCTTACACATATATAACAGCTTATATAAAAAAATACACCATTTGAAACATGTTTCTCACAGTGATTCAGCAGGTGGTCTATAAAACTGTAACATTTGCATTTTTTATACAGGAGATGAGGACAAGAGGAGTTGAATGAAGACACTACTAGAATAGGCTGTTAAAGGTGTTGAAACTGGTTTAATCAGACCACCTATTGAGTCCTCAAGCAGCCAAAACATTTCTACTTTGAACTTACTGCCAGCACACTACTGTACGTTTTCAGTCTACCTAAAGTCTACATTGAGCGCACTTTAACTTCAATTTTGCAACTTTTTTTAAAATTTGCATTATAAACTCCTTGTTTTGAAATGTAATCCAAACCATGTATTATTTCAATACTGCTTATAAAACATGCAAACCATTTTATTCGCAAGGTTGCTGATCCAAGACGTTTAATTCAACAGCCCATTCTGAAAGTGTCAGAGTCTCTATAGCAATGGAGTCGAGGTAGTATGTTATGCCTGGGAAACGAGCCTCAGCCTGTCAGCCCACTGTTTGTATGTGTGTGTGTCTTGACATGCTTTTTAAGGACTTAATTACACACAGCGGAGGGTTGTCCCCACAGCAATGCTGACTGCCATGATTGTGGGACAGGAGAAAGAGGTTATAATCACCTGGCAGCTCCTGCACACTGAAGCGTGTGTCTGCTCCTCCTACATATACACATATCTGTGTGTCTGTTTGATTGAAGGATAGTGGTGGCAGCATTGCCACGTTTTAATTAAAAAGAAAAGCTAATAGGTATGACAAAACAAGTCCAAAGTATGTGACCAGTCTTACAATAAGTATTTTTTTAGGTTTGTGTGCATGTGTGCTGATTGATTAACAGATTTTCATTAATTTCATTCATTTTCAAGAATTTCATTAATTTTATTTCTTATATCTTATCCATCTTGTTCAGAAAACCTTGAGTTTAAAGATGTCATAGAGTGCATTGATTAATTAAGTTAATATTACTGTATTCTCTGATATCTACACAGTAATTTTGGACTTGTGGAGCTGTGCATTGATGGATTTGCTCTTCACTGTTGGGACTTTCAGCAGTGAAATTTAATCCACACTGAACTGAACTAAACTGAACTTCAACTCTGAAAACTAGACTGACACGGTTTCAATTTGCTAGAACTTCTATGTTAAGCTGCTTTGACACAATCTACATTGTAAAATCTCTATATAAATTAACATGAATTAAATGGAATAGGTTTGTGGCTTAGATAAGTGCATAAAATCTCCAGAAACAGTTGAATATGTTCATTTATAACCACAGAATTACCCCTGGAATGGAAAGTTGTGAATATTATTGTTCTGCAGTTAGTTAGTATCTGCTCTGACACACAAAAAATAATCAAAATTTATAATTCTTGAGTAGATGCCTTGTTAACAATCGTTTCATCTTAAGTGGTAGAGAGGTTTATTTTAGCCAGAAGAAGTGACAGACTTATATTTATGCCACCAGAGTAAACTGCTTTGTTCCTGAGTTGTGTTTTGGTTGAAATATAGGCTAAATTCTAATTCTATTTGACAAAAGGGACTGACAGATATGTATTTAAAGTTGAATTTTCTAACACTGACGTATATGAAAACACAGTCAGGAGTTAATGCCAACCTCCACATGAACAGATTCTTTTTACAAAGTTTGTTGGCATCCCTGCACTCAAGAAAAATCACAGTAAGATCTCAGTGATATGTCATGATGCACAAACGTACATTAAAAATGATAGTTAGCAGGTTGCATTTGTTTGTTGCCTAATTACAACTAACAAAATATACATTTAAACAAAGCTTATGCTACTTCAGGGTGGTGCCAAATACATTTACAATCCTTATATCAAGCATCTTGCATTTTGACAAGCTGCGGACAATCTGTGGTCATGCTTGGCTTCCTCTTGTGTTTTTTAGTCTTCCTACCTTTCCCATTTTCAAAATAAGGGTCCCGCATACATAGTATGTTTAATACGAGCTTAGATAAACTTAAAAATAATGGGAATATGTGTCATTGTTGTAATCTTACTTGGAAAAAGTTGTTGCCAAGAATATAAAAACTGCATCCAAAAATATCTCAATACAAATTATTTATATATATATATATATAATTGAAATTGAATGACTGAAAATAAATTATGCAAAAAAATTATTGAATGAACAATTATTAATAAAACAATTAACGTATATTTAATTAAGTAATTAACTGTCTATCTAGTTCGATTAATACATCTGTCTCTCCTGTAAAGATATTGGGCAAAACTATTTTTAACAGTGTGGTAGGTTCTGATAAAAAAGCAAACTAAGACAGTGAAAAAAATACTTGAGTAGAAGTCAGAAATGTTTTCATGATGCTATTAGTGTTATGAGTGTTTAGTCACTCTTCATCATACGATATGAGGCAAATAATGTGACCTAATTTGACTGTATTTTGTAAATAAGCTCTATAAGAATTGAACCCACAGCTGCTCATATTTATAAGTGACTTATGAAAACCAGAGTCACTCATTAGAAGACATTTTGCTTCACAATCCTTGTTGTTTGTAAACACTATTACAGAAAATAATGTCTTGCAGGTTAAAGCCCCAGATGTGCAAGAAGATATTTGAGAAATAAATGACGCACATGTGGTTAATATGATCTACTCACAAAGTACGTGTAATGCAAGTCATGTGTTCATAAAAAAGTATGTCAGTAAAGCACTGTTTAAACTGCAGATATAGCAGTGGCATGATGTGGACTATCAGAAGGGTGGCTGTCTGTGTGTGAGTGTACGGAAGCAAGTCAGTTCATGACTCACTGTCAGTGTTGACTGTAAATGTTTTTTATGTTTCTGACGAAGCGTAATCTCCATCATTTCAGCCCACCGCCAAGATGCGTATCGCTTTCAAGGTTATGAGATGACTCTTAGAAGATCTTGAGGATAGCATAATTATGTTTGTCTCAGATGAAATATTTCCACTATGCTGAGCGTGTCTCAAACTTATATGGGTAATTGACGAATAGGTATAGAAATAATTTCAGGCTTTACTGTACATATGTAGTTCGAAGATGTTTGAAGAATATAAGAGGTCACTAACTTCATCTGTTCTTTCATTGTTTTTTAAACATTTTTACTGAACTGTACCTTAAATATGTCCTATGGTGTGAAATAGCAAAAATTAAAAAGCTCTTAACAATACACAAATAGCATGAGATCGATTTATCTTCATTCCTGGACACTTATCTTCAAATAGTTCTATTTATTTTGTATGAAATTATTAAGAATATTTTTTTTTCTCCATGACTTGTCGGACTTGTTAGCCATTTTCAATAAATAGGGTTGTCACATCAAAGGACAGCGTAACTTAACAATTTTATAGTGATTCCAAAAAAGTTAAATATGTAAAAAAAAAAAAATCATAAAACACAGTCACATGATCTTAAATGGGGTCCTTCAATTAAAGTTTGTGGAATTGCCGATTTTAAAATAGCATAATGGGGCTTATCATACACCCGTGTAATTTTCATGCTTTGCACCAAGTTGTTTACATATCAAATCCATTTGTGCCACTTTGTGGACTCATGGGTGAGCTGGTTTACAAGGGAGGTGTGTTAAGGGGCATTGTTGGTGCATTGTTGTTTTGAAAAACTGAAATAGACTGCGCCATTGACCAACTAAAAGTCTAAAGTCCAGCGCAGAGCGCGTTAGTTATGCATAGTTACACATTGCTTAATACACATAGGATGTACGGTTATACACAAATACCTTTACATATGAAAAAAATGAAGGCTTAAAATGTTACACTACCTGCGTGCCTTCTTCATGTCGGAGGGCTTTCGTATAATGTTATTATTATTAGCAGAATTATTATATGCATATTTATATTTGTTTTAATACAGACAAGTTTACATTTTTGGAAAGTTTTGGAGACGTATGCATCACTATATGGCGCATAAGAATAGGACGTGTGTTTGGATATAACTCAGTTTTTGACCACACTTCATTATTATTGTTCATTTATTCGTTAGATGGAAATTAGAACTGAATTTAGAAATAGTTTTGAAACAGGCAACTGGCAACAGGCAACTGAATATCTTTAGTGGAGTGCGTACTACACCGTTTCCTTATCCTTACCACACGAAATAAAGGAGTAAAGTAAAGAGTAAAAGTAAACATCACAGATGGTTTGTTTAAATCCATCGTTTAAATGGTTTGTTTTCTCGCTAGTGAAGCGTTTAGTTTTTCCACATACAAAGTCCGCCGTAAGTAGCAAATGCGTGACAACTGACTCTTAAACGGAACGGCAGATGAGACTCTGATTGGTTTAATGCATGTTATACTCAAAACACACCCATAACTCATTAAGAGAATAAGCACAACCCTGTTAGACTATGCACCGCGGCACAGAGTGTATTTTTTCATCCTTAAAATAGCAGAAGTGGATTCGAACACGCCCCTAATGCTTTTTGCATCATGCGCATTACACTTTGCGCCTAGATCGTTAAAATACAGCCGATAGTGTCACACCAGAGGACACGATTTTCATTATTGCCATTTACTAAAATAGCCTGAGGTATTTATTAATGAATTTACGATTTTCGTTTTCATTTATAAGAGCTGTAATTTATTGAACTATGCTTGAGACCATTTGCTCACAAAATAGGAAAGTTTTGAGATTTGCCTCGAAAATGTAAAAAGAAAATTTAATAACACAGCAGTTTAGTCCATGAAAGACAAAGAAATGTTTAACCATTTGCTGCATTTTAAACGATGATAATTAATTATATAGTTATATGAGTAAAATTAATAACTAATTATACTTATTTTTGTCATGTGTAACAGTGAAAATGCAACGTCATGTCAAACCCATATAGACATTACCATTACACACACAATATAATCCACTGAGAGATCCATCTTACACTTCAGTGCTCCTTTCTGTGAACTAATCCCTGTTGATTTGACCCCTTTATAGCATACGGTGCCTGCAGCTTTGTCCTGATGTGTTCTCCCACCCTATGTAGGGTTGCTGTGATTAATGAAGCTCTTCTACGCCTGGACAGACACAGTCACATGCTGTCCAGTACAAGCAGGGCTTCAGAGACACAGGAACAGCAAACTCAGCCCAGCTAGAGAAAACATCCCCGAAAAGATAAGCTCCTGCTTCTGCTTTTACACCACTGTCGTTTTACACCACTGTCGGGTGCTCCGGTTTCCCCCCAGTCCAAAGATATGTGCTATAGGTGAATTGGATAAACAAAACTGGCCGTAGTGTATGTGTCTGAACGCAGCCTGAACCCAGCCTGGATTCGAACCAGCGACCTTCTTTCTGTGAGGCAACGGTGCTAACCACTGTGCCACCATGTCGCCCTATTGATAATGTAATTTAATTAAAATATAACCTCCAGGGGCAGCAGGCGAGCACAGAAACTCCATTGGAAATACTGTATTACATTACATTTCCATATTTTAAAGACATGGTGCTGAACAATGCAATTTAATGGAATGCTTCTTGTCCGATGTAATTCATATCGTATCTCAATCAGACAGTGAAGATCATTGATTTTGAACAAATCAGATCTTAAAAATCTTATAATGGCATGACAGTTCAACGGAAGGGACTGAGCTGGCTTATTCAAAATTAAAAGTCCCCGTACATATAGATAATTAAAAGTATTTAAATAAATAAATAAAATTTATTTATTTATTTAAAATTAATTATTCGGGTTTTTTTTTATATTACAGCGACTATATTGACATTTGTTGGATTTTTTGTAGGATTGCTCTTTACCTTTATTCATTTAGTGCACAATTTCATCCAAAGTGACTTAATGAGGAAGGCCTTTTAAAGAGACTCGTATACTAATACAAAAATGTTTTGAAAAATACACAAGGAAGGAATTTAGAAATCATTCATTCATTCATTTTCCTTTGGTTTAGTCGCTTTATTCATCAGGAGTCACCACATACTTACACAACTTATCCAGCATAAGCACTATCAGCACTATATTAGCACTATCACCTCACAGCAAGAAGGTCACTGATTCGAGTCTCGGCTGGTGCAGTTGGCATTTCTGTGTGGAGTTTGCATTGTTCTCTCATGTTCGCGTGGGTTTCCTCCGGGTGCTCCGGTTTCCCCCACAGTCCAAAGACATGCGCTATAGGTTGCTTGGATGAACTAAATTGGTCGTAGTGTGTACTGGGAAACATCCATACATACTCATTTACACTCATACACTACAGCCAATTTAGCTTATTCAATTCATCTATAACACAAGTCTTTGGACTGTGGGGAAAACTAGAGCACCCGGAAGAAACCAGAGCACCCGGAAGAAACCCAAGCGAACATGGGGAGAACATGCAAACTTCACACAGAAATGACAACTGACCCAGCTGAGACCCGACTTTCTTGCTGTTAGACAATGGTGCTAACCACTAAGCCACCGTGTCACCTGAATTTAGAAATCGTCTTTCCATAATATCAGTTGCTGCAAATTAAAGAACTGAAGGAGCTGGATTTGTGAGGTCTGTAGCACTGCATTTGTCCAATACAATTTATCAAATTATTTGTTATGTTATTTTCTTATCTATTTTGTACTGACCCCTAAAAGTCACATGAAAATGTAAGTGATTTTCATATATTAGCATTATTGAGTCGATAAATTTAAGCATGTACAACTCTGTAGTCTGACTCAAGGCTATGGAATTAGCATGGACAGAGGGGACATGTCCCCACCAATATCCACAGATTATTAAAATGTCCCCACCAATAATTTAATCGCCTCCAAAATGAAATAATGCTTGTTGAAATTTTCCAGTCAGGCTTGCTGTGTGAAATTCAGGTGAGACATAGACATAAGCAGCAACAATTCAAAGAAAAGTGTAAGTCACTTGGCAACACAGTGGCGCAGTAGGTAGTGCTGTCGCCTCACAGCAAAAAGGTCGCTGGTTCAAGCCTCGGCTGTGTCAGTTGGCGTTTCTGTGTGGAGTTTGCATGTTCTCCCCGCGTTCATGTGGGTTTCCTCCGGGTGCTCTGGTTTCCTCCTCAGTCCAAAGACATGCGGTACAGGTGAATTGGGTAGGCTGAATTGTCCATAGTATATGAGTGTGAATGAGTGTGTATGGATGTTTCCTAAAGATGGGTTGCAGCTGGAAGGGCATCTGCTGCGTAACACATATGCTGGGTAAGTTGGCGATTAATTCCGCTGTGGCGACCCCAGATTAGTAAAGGGACTAAGCCGAAAAAAAAATGAATGATGTTAGTCACTTGAAGTCAAGTTTGCTACAAGTCCACAATAATAGTAACCATGGATGTGCAATTAATAAAAACATTTGTTTAAATTTTGGCCTCCATGATGATTATGAAAAAACAACAATCGAGATAAAATGGTTATTGTGTCATAGGACTCCCCCTTTCCAGATGTCTGCATTCAATCCTTGTCAAAGTAAAATCATGTAAATTTACTTAAACACCATAAGACATGCTTGATTTAATGTTGTTTTATAACTCATTGTTTTTTATTTATTTATTAAAGTTTTTTAAGTGCGAAATAGAACATGTGCTGTTCTGTTTGCACGCTCAGAGAAGGAAAAGAACATGGACAGGTAAAGTCATCTTTTAGCCTAAAGAGCATAAATGGCAATATTATACTTGCAAAAATGTGTTGTTCAGATGCGGTGGTGAGTGATCATGCACAAATAAGCCCTCAGTAAACAGAGGTCTTTATTAAACTACCTTTTTGTCATACATTCATTTAACTTTACATTTTAAATGTGAAGTTACATTTAAATTTTACAATTGGGGGGTGGGGGTCAGTGGGGGGTTGGTGTCAAACTAGGTCCCCACCAATATCAAAAGCAAATCTACGCCCTTTGGTCTAACAGTAGATTCAGAAAAAGCAAGACTAACCTCGTTTTGTTTCACGTTCTCGCAGGACTTGGATACTAGAGAGAATATGGATTCGATGAAGACGACTTTGGACCCCCAAACCCAACAGATCCATCTCTGTGAGGTGCAGCAAGTCCTGAAGAGACACACAAACACACGGTGAAGGGGTTTAATTTGTGGTGAGGATGACAAGGCTGGAACTAATGGCTAACAATAATCCACACAAACAAACTTCAGAAAAGTGTATGGTTTAAGCTGGCAGTGTGTCATTATGGCCCGCTCCTTGCTACTCCTCAAAGTCCAGGCTCGTGCGGCTTTCACAACGAAACATTCCTTCTGCTTCTGACACAACAAAAACATGCCGCTATGTTTTAAACAGCATCTTTGCTTTCATTGTTCCCGGCAGGACAAAACAAGAGACGTTTAATTGAAGGTTGTGCGCTATTTTCTGCTGTTTAGCATTTACAGCATACATGCCAAAGCATTCCTTACTAAATAAACAGTAACAAACACGCACTGTCGCAGCGCATTGGGTTATTTGGGGCTGCCCGTATTTTTGCCAATGCAACTACAATTGCTTCACTCAGATTTTTGTGGCTGCATTCCAATTTCAGAATGCCGTGTGCAGTTTAATTTGTGTCTGGGTGCTAGAATCTGTCCAATTCATCCATAAAATTGTATCCTTGCTTAGAGATCCTGTTTCCACCTGATATTAAAATGCATTGTCGGCGATCAGTTACGATGACTAAATGTGCTCCTAAATTTAAAATTATTTTATTTCGTTGTTTTATTTTTTAATTGGATTATAGAGTAAAAACATATTTATGGTGGCTTGAGAAAGCCAACATACTGTTATACTACATAAACTTACTCTTCTTCTTCTGAGACTAAATTCTCACCCGGAAAATTTGGAAAAGTCCCATTTACTTAACATTGGACCAAACTTTGTGACCTCATAACTTTCCACCAGACTGACACACAGGCTTAAGGTTAAGCTCATTTAAGTGTAGACTACCAATCTGCCAATCACTGATCACCATTCAACTTACTAGCCACATCCTAGCAACCACTTACGGCACCTTAGCAACTGTCCCATAAACTCCCATGATAAAAAAATGCCATTGGCTTTACATTGGACATACTAACAACATACCAATCCATACTAACAATACACTTATCCATACTAGCAACATACTAACAAACATACTAACATACTAGCAACATGCTAATTCCTACTATAACCATACGAGCAACATGCTAATTCATACTAAATTCATGCAAACAACATGCTAGTTTATACTAAAAACATGTTAGCGACATGCTAATTCATACTAGAACTATGCTAACAACATGCTAATTTATGCTAGAAACATGCTAGCAACATGCAAATTCATACTAGAACCATGCTACTTTGTTAGCAATCGCCTAGTTACACCTTAGCAACCACTCAGAATACCTTAGCAACTGCCAAGCAATACCTTAGTAACCACCTAGAACACCCTAGCAACCACTCAGAAAACCCTAGCAATGGTCTAGAAACGCCTTACTAACGACCTAGAACACCCTAGCAACTGCCTATCAGTGCCTTAGTAACCAATCAGAACACCCTAGCAGTGCCTTAGCAACCGCCTAGCAACCACTCAGAACACCTTAGCAACGCCTTAGTAACCACTCAGGACACCTTAGCAACACCTTGGCAACCACCTTGAACACCCTGGCAACGGCTTAGCAACCACTCAGAACACTATAGCAACTGCATAGCAACACCTTAGGCGCCACTCAAAACACCCTAGAAATCGCCCAGCAACATCTTAGCAACCTTTTAGCTACCACTCAGAACACCCTAACAATCGCCTAGCAACATCTTAGCAGCCACCTAGCAATGCCTTAACCACCACTAAGCAACCACTCAATACACCCTAGCAACCACCTAGCAACACTTTTGCAAGAACCTAGCAACCACTCAGAACACCATAGCAACCGCCTAGCAACGCTTAAACAACCACTCAGAACACCCTAGCAACCACCTAGCAAGACCTTAGCAACCATCTAGAGCAGCCTAGCGATCACTCAGAACACCCTAGCAACCACCTAGAACACCCTAGCAATGCCTTAGCAACCACTCAGAACAACCTAACAACCGCCTAGCAATGCCTTAGCAACAGCTCAGTGGTCAACCTAGTAACCACTCAGAATACCCTAGCAACCACCTAAGAACACCTTACCAACTACTTGGAACACCCTAGCAACGCCTTAGCAACTGCCAAACAACAACTCAGAACATCTTAGCAACTGCCTAGCAATGCCTTTAACAGTTAGAACACCCCAGCAATGACATAGCAACCACTCAGAACACCTTAGCAACTGCCTAGCAACACCTTAGCAATCCCTCAGAACACCCTAGCAACCACTTATCTAGAAACATGCCAATCCATACTAGAAACCTGTTAACCTATATGTAGTTATCTATCTATGCCAACTGCTTCAAACTTCCTAAAACCACTTCCATTATTTAAATTTTACTTCAAACTTTCAGACGAGGCTTTCTCAAGCCACCATAAAGTTTGTCTACAAATTTTTCTAGTTCATATTTAGATTATAAAAATATGAAACTGTTTTATATGAATGGTCTGACAATATTAGCTTTTTTCATTCTCTTTTTTCAAAGGTCATTAGTTACTCGATTATAATCATTTTTATTAAGTCGTGCAACGATAAGCATAACTATGAGGAACCGTGTGAAACGATTGTGTTGAATTGGTGCAGCGAGGTGAAGATGTGTTGATCTAATGCTGGAGAAACATCTGCATGCTACATTGCTCTCTTTGTGTCTTATCCTGTTCGCTCCAGTGGTTTCATCCAATGGATTTTACCCAGATTCTCCTACATCAGCAACAAGCACTCTTTCCCACTGCCATGTCACTGTTTTTACAAGCTACTTTTGGGAAAGAGAGAAACCTCTAGGATTTTCTAATTTCTGCACTCTAAAATAATAACTCAAATATTTCCCCCTAAAAACTGTGGCAATATTTGTGGTATTTCTTGTGTTGTTTTGCTGTTAAAATATTCTCAAACAACTTTATTTGTCTTTATTTACTCATTTATTTGGGATCTGTTATTTACAGAAAAGAAATGCTAAGAGAGAAAAGGGAGAAACTTAAAGGGTTAGTTCACCCAAAATGAAAAATTCTACTGTCATTTGCGCATCCTTCACATGTTCAAAACTGATTTGATTTCCTTTCTCCTGTTGAACAAAATTCCCCCACATTCCAAAGACATGCAGTACAGGTGAATTGGGTAGGCTAAATTGTCCGTAGTGTATGAGTGTGAAAGACCGTTTTACTGTGTTATTGAACACTTTTTTGAACATGTTTTCATAGTTGCATTTACTCTCTAATTACAGAATATAAAAATCCCAGTGGATTGATGGACAGAACAGCAGACACAAAGAGAGTCTGTGGAGAACTGAAGGCCAAAGGGTGTGGGAGCGAAAGAAAGGGGGACATGGAGGTGGAAAAAGAAGGGATAACATATGCCGGTAAGGGCCCATTGTTCATCTGCCTTCAACCCACAGCTAAAACCCACAGCTGAATCCAACAAGCCATGACAAAGTCTCTGCACCTTCCAAATCTTTATTTACCATGTGTGGTCTCACATCAATCTCATGCTGAGACTTCAAAAACATGGTGCTAAGCAGCCATTCAGACACCTTGCTTTGAGTGGGCTTGAGATGTAAGAGATGTGCTACTTTTTTGTTTTGGCAGTAGATTTGTTGATCTTATGTCCTATGAGGTGGGTGCTTTGAGTGTGTTTGTGCGTGTGTGTGTGTGTGTGTGTGCCCTCAGATATTCATGCAAAACTCATAATTGTGGGCATTATTGTATTTTGCCTTTTAAAATCATTTTGTGGTACAGTGATAGTATCATATGATAAAACTATACGCTGTTATGATATTTCATATTTGGACTATTATTAGGAAGTTAATTGAGAATGTTTTTAAATTCTTAAATTATTATTCAATTGTTATGGTATAAGTGTTTGATTACGTGTTTTTCCTTACATTAAAGACCAAATGTCGCCACATGAAAAGCGACACCAGTATGGTATGGAGTCAGATCAGTCTCAAAAATAACACATTTACAAAAGACTTCATACATTCACAGCACAATTTACATTTGCAAAATCCAATTCGTAAAATTGTAAACACACAATTTGTGAATACACTATTAAAAATCATAAATATTTTTGCCAAATGACTTGGATTTGTGTATTTTTTAATCGTGTTTTAAATTTACGAATTTATATTTGTGTATTGTTAAATCATCTTTTGAACTTACGAATTAAATTTGTATGTTTTTCAAGTGTTTTTAATTTACAAATAAGATTTGCCTATTTTTAAATCGTTCTTTGAATTTATGAACTAGATTTGTATATTTTTGAATAGTGTTTTTAATTTACAAATAAGATTTGCATATTTTTTTAATCGTTCTTTGATCTTATAAATTTGATTTTTATATATTTTTGAATTGTTCTTTGAACTTTTAAATTATATTTTTATATATTTTTGAATCGTTCTTTGAACTTATTTTTAGATTTGCATATTTTCGAATAGTGTTTTGAATTGACAAATAAGATTTGCATATTTTTGAATCATTCTTTGAACTTATGAACTAGATTTGCATATTTTTGAAAAGTGTTTTTAATTTACAAATAAGATTTGCATTTTTTTTATCATTCTTTGAACTTATAAATTAGATTTTTATATATTTTTGAATTGTTCTTTGAACTTTTAAATTATATTTTTATATATTTTTGAATCGTTCTTTGAACTTACGAATTGGATTTGAATATTTTTTAAAAGTGTTTTGAATTTGCAAAAAAGATTTGCATATTTTTGAATCGTTCTTTGAACTTATGAATTAAATTTGCATATTTTTGAATAGTGTCTTGAATTTACAAATAAGATTTGCATATTTTTTTATGAATGTATTATTTTTTAGACTGATCTGACACCATACTATAAGGATATATTTTGGTCCCCATGAGTAAAATGGCTCATAAATCACACACAAATTGTGAAAGTGTAAAGAAAGTGTAAAAATGCTGATTGTTTCCTGTGAGAGTTGGGTTTAGGGGTAGATATACAATCTGTACAGTATGAAAATAATTACCTCTTTTGGAGATCGTCATAAAGATAGCTGTACAAGTTTATTTGTATGCATGTAATATGTAAAATCCTGAATTTGACCTGCTTGACTGATTACAGAATTTCTGTACCAAAATATTTTCCATGGTGTATGTGTATGTAATATGTGATATTTAGATATGTTTGTGTTTGAGTCAAAGTAATAGTCGCTCAAATAAGTGGAAAACACCTCCTTCATTACTGTTTTAAGTGGTAATGGATACGTAATAGCTGTTTTATTGCTGCTGTTCTTCATCTTGACTTGACCAAACACTCCATTAGCAAAATGGAATCAGTGAAATACGATTCAGCATTTATGTGCATTACCCAGTGTAATTGGTAAGCCTATAATGGCCATATATTTGTCTCAGTGTCAGTCATGCCATTGTTTCTAATCACTCATTTCATCCATGTTCATTTCATCCTTGTGTCTTTTCCTAGTATTTTTTTATTCTTGCAGTAGATGGGGATCGGGTTATATTGTGAAGTGGATAATTGTTTGGAAGACAGTGACTGAAACTGCTCTCATAAATGTTGAGTGTGCAATAAATAACTTCAAAACAAATAGACTTTTTTATAGGGCACTGAAAATGAGCCACCTGGAGCTCATCGTGTATGTAACAATACCGCCACATTTATATCTTACAAAAAAACTATAAAGGTAGCACGGTGGTGCAGTGGGTAGCACTGTGGTCGCTGGTTCGAGCCTCGGCTAGGTCAGTTGGCATTTCTGTGTGGAGTTTGCATGTTCTCTGCATGTTCACGTGGGTTTCCTCCGGGTGCTACAGTTTCCCCCACAAGTCTAAAGACATGCGCAATAGGTAAATTGGGTAAGCTAAATTGTCCATAGACTATGTGTGTGAATGAGAGTGTATGGGTGTTTCCCAGTGATGGGTTGCAGCTGGAAGTTGCAGCTGCGTAAAACATATGCTGGATAAGGTGGCAGCATAAGTTTACCCTGAAGAATAAAGGGACTAAGCCGAAGAGAAAATTAATAAATAACTATAAAGTATCAGACTAAAATGGAGCTGAAAATAATGTTTTGATTTGCAAATATATGGCAATCCTCGGTGATGCAGAGTTTAGCTCTACCCTGCTCCAACACACCTGCCTGAAAGTTGCTAATCCTGACACCGAATAGCTGCTTTGGGTTTGTTTAATTATGGTTGGAAATGAAAGGTGTGTTTAACCTGATGTGGCACTGCACAGGATGATATTCATCTGATCTAAAGCGGTGTAGGCCAGGTAGAACAGCGGTCCGGCCTAAGAGAGTGCAGACAGTATCTAACTGTGATGTATGCCATTAACAAGGGTATTTGAAGAACTGCCATCTTGTACATTTTGTACAGCTTCACTCTTAAAAATAAAGGATTATTTGTAGTTTATGTTTTTTTGTGTTTGTTTATTTATTTCATTATTGACATTGATGATTCTAAAAGGACATCTAAGATCCATTGAACTTTCCATTTTACCAGTTAAAGACAGGTGAACACAGTGTGAGTTCTGATAGTTGGTAGATTGTAATTCATGACAGGGCTGTGCAATATGATGATATACATTGTATGCATGAAATAAAAAGTCGATCATTTCATATTATTCTCTATATTTTATGGCTTGTCACAAAATATACTGTTTACAGTAATACTTTTTCATAATTTTTTAAATAAATTACACACCATTACAGGGATGCAGACAGAAACGTGAAAAACAGCATTGTGAGAGAGCCAATCCAGGCTCATTCTGAAAACATACCTCTATATACATTTCTCTTGACCATCAAATACGGCCCAATAGCTACGTTTTTTTTTCAGTTTTTGTTTTCGCGAATCCACCAGAGGCCGCTTTCGACTGACTGAATGACTGACTGATCGACTGACCGACCCTCCTCCTTCCCTAAACCCAACCAATAGTATTTTAAAACGCCACGATTGACCCACCCACCCCCTTCCCTTAACCCAACCGACAATTTTAAAAAGCAATTCAGATAAATAAAATCTCTCTGATTTTTACAACGTTTTACCACATTCTCACCCTGTTATTTACTTGTTTATTTTATTTTTTTGGCTTCTGTTTTTGTCTTACCTGCTTTCTAGAACCGTTCTTCACCGGACTCGAACCCCGTCATTGAGGTCATCTCCTCACCACGTCTCAAGTCCACCAACGTACATGGCGAGCTACTGAACAAACTGGTAACAGCGGAAAAGCTATCCATATGGAGGTAAACGATCAGCTGGTAAGCACGAAAAGGAATGGTATCATACCACCCCATAGCGTTCATTTAAAAAATGAAATGCAGCCATACGTACTTCTGGCTACATAATTCATGATCTCCAGAAATGTATATAGGGCTACGTTTTTAGAATGAGCCTAAGTTGGAGAAAGCGTTGCAATCTTGAAAGTACATTGTTTTTATTTAGCATTGTATATTTTATTACTATTTATTATATATTTCCACATTTTGAATCAAACATTTGTTCTAAATAAAGTGAGAGATATGATTACATATGAATGAATATATTTTTGTTAAAATGTAAAAAAAGAAATATAATAATATATATATATATATATATATATATATATATATATATATATCTCGATTGATTGTATTGAAATGTATTGATATGGAGCGTGTGTGTTGTGCTGCTGACTCTACTGGCAATGTGTTGCATTGCCTGTAGTAAATGTGCACCCTAACCTAAAGTGGAAGAAAAGAAATAATCAAACAAATTCATAAAGGAACAGAATTATGACGGCATGAGGGTGGGTAATAATAAATAGTTTAATTTCTGGTTGAATAAACCTGAAAGAGCTGTGTATTTTGATAAATATTGCATTGGATCCACCTTATCTGTGATAAAGCATGCACAAACTACGTGCCACTACAGAAATTCACTTCATGTTTCTTCACAACCTCCCTAACCACAAGTGGAAAAACTTGCTGACTGGTTACATCCATGCAGCCACAGTCAAACAAATCTATCCTCTGCAGAAAGGTGATTCTCAAAGAGTTGCATTTTTCAGCCCTGTACTATTAACATAAATAAATGTCCATCTAATAAACAAGTACAGTAAGTGAAAGCCTGCTGTTGTTTAAAACCATATCATCATAATATTTATGTGTGAATGTACAGTAAAGCTTAAAGTTCGGCATTATTTGTGTGAAGGTTGTTTTTTATTTGGCAGAAGCTTAAGGGATGACGTTTAGCTCTCTGGTCAAACAAAAGCATGCAAACTGGCATCTGTAAGCCACGAAAATACTTTCGATATCTACAGTTTACTACTGTTCCTGTACACACTTGCATGCCAGGTGGAGTTTCTGCCAAGAGCTCGTGGCTGAAATACAGATGTCAGATCAGCTGCTCTAAATTCACCGAGACCATCTGAACGCAATCTCAGAGTGCTTTCCAGAGTTTAGATTTAATGTTGTTTGCTGCTTTTCAAAACTCACTTTGACTGACAGCTATGCAGTGCTTGATTACGATTCTAATAAAGACATGATCATAAATGTCTGGCCTGCTCAAATGACTGTGTTTGAATAATTGCATAGTTTAAATTCTGTAGTGCGGTATGCTGTATTGTGTGCATGTTTGTGCCTAAACTCAGAGTGTGTGCGGATTTTACCTCCACTCCGTCATATTCTTCATCAAAAAGCCTGCAGTATTGAGGTAGACCCAGCTGACTTAGCCATTTTGAGATGGACATGTGCTTCATGATGGAAATGGTGCTTCATATATCCTTCCGTGTGGAAGGCTAGAAGAAAAAACAATAACTGAATTAATAATGAGATTAAAACATGTTTCAATTACATACGGCTATTTAAAAAGAAACAAGAGACCACTTCAAATTTCTCAGTTTCTCTGGATTTACGAATTGTAATTATGTGTTGGAATAAAAAATGATTTTGTTTTATTCTTTAAACTACCGATGACATTTCTTCCAAATTGAAATTTTTACAGTATAGCACAACTACACTGTAAAAAATGCTGGGTTCCACACATTTCCTTCATGTTGTCCCAGCACAAATCAATCATTAACCGTTTTGTACAAATTTAAGTCTATTAAACTATTAAAGTCCCCCGCCCCCCTTCCCCCCAAAAAAACAACAACAACTAAGAATTTTTTCAACTCATTTTACATACGTAGTTTGAACGAGCAGCAAAAGTCATTTTTTGAGTGTAGAAATTGGTCAAAATAACAAAAAAGTAATGTTTTCAGCAGAGATGGGAAGTAACGAAGTACAAATACTTCGTTACTGTACTTAGATATTTTTTTTTTATATCAGTACTTTGCTCCACTATTTATTTTTCTGATAACTTTTACTTTTACTCCTTACATTTTTACACAAATATATGTACTTTCGACTCCTTATACATTTTTAAATCAGGCTTTTCCTGATTTCGTTTTGTGGCGCGATCTATTTTATTTCTTGTCCATTGCACAATTTGAACACCTTTTTGATTCAGTCAATCTATTTGTCATTGCGCGCCTGCGTGATGCAGTGTGCGGCTTTTTCAACCTCTGATCCCGCACCGTAGGCTTGTTTACCATGGGAATGGTTAACGTGGATGAGGCAGAGGGAGTATATGATGTAAACATGACTGGTGTCATGTTTATACTGGGTAATAAGATGCAATTTGGTCGAACGGATCACAGGTAAAACAAGAGAGGCATTCTTGTCCAAATCTGGCAATAAAATGGGGTGAAAGTCTTTTATCCAGTTCTGACCATGTTGTACTATACTTCTCTGATCTTTCAATCTAATATTGAGGAAAATAAAACAAACAACTTTTTTGTTAATGTTTGTACAGTTAGTACTAAAGCAATGAAATACCTATGAACACGTTATGCAATGAGGTTTATTTCTTTTGTTTCCAACGAGTTCGTATTTCCTAGTACAGAATTTATACTGTTTTATAGATTTAGCATGTATATTAAATAGGCTACTCTGTTGTCTTCATTTAAATTTGATAGATAGATTGTTAGATAAATATTTTAGAACATCAAAAGTATTTATACGGGGTGATTTATGAATAAAAAATATAAAGCAAAGGATCAGAAATTTATCATGTGAAAAAACATGCAAAAATGTATTATCAGCATTAAATGACTTTATCTGTTAAATAAAATATACACAATACTCTAAAAACAAACAAACATTGAAATCATATGAGCTGCAAGAGTGTTGCTGTTTGAAGAAAATGAAGCAGCTTTAGCATAATGCAATTATTTGTAGTCAAATACATTACTTTTTTTTATCAAAAGGAAAAATATATATGTTTTGGACAAAGTGTTAAAATTTAAGACATTTATTAGTTATGAATACAGTATATAGGCAGAAGAATTTTGTTTTAGAATATACAAATGAGTAAGGCAGCTGTTGTTCTTACAGCCACATAGTTATGTTTTGTGTTTAGCTGATGATACACAGGGAAACTTTTTGAGCAGTGTTGTTGGACAATATTGTAGAGTGATGTTGCTTGGCTACTTTGCTGCTGAAAATTGGCAACAATTTTTTTTACAAAACAAATAGAAATTATTTTATGTAGATGTATACATCATGTACATGAAACTTAACAGGTATAATAATGAATGCTTTTTACTTCAGTACTTATTTCAGGCTGTACTTCTTTACTTTTACTTGAGTACAAAAGTGTAGTCAGTACTTCAACTGTTACCAGAGTCATTTTAAACATGAGTATCTGTACATCTTGAGTAAATGATGTGTGTACTTTTACCATCTCTTGTTTTCAGATATGTTTATATAAATCTTTAGACAACACCATACTGATATTTTAACTTCAGAAAAGAAATCAATATTTGGTGGAATAGTCTATAGTTTATCTTTAGTTTTGAGCATTGTTTTTTACTACTGTAATCCTTTTATAAAATACCTGTGATACATTTTATGTCTCACTGATTTAAACTACATTAGGTTATTGCCTTATGGCATGATGAGTTATTTGACACGTGGCATTTCAGTCATTTATGAGGCACAAAAAAAGCAAGCTGTACAAAATCCTCTGCCCTCAAATTTGACAGCTGATACTGGAAGCTAAAAAAGCATTAGCCCACAATCTAGAGTTTGCAACACACTGTCTGCACATGAGTCTTCCTCTGTAAGCCCTGAGGGTCTACAAAAACAGCACCCGGTAGCATAAGTCAACAATGTTCACCTAAGAAATCTAACAAGCACTTTAAAGAGTTTCATTATGATTAAGAAGTTATTCATGATGGCTTTTTGAGTATGTGTGTTGGTTGAAGCAGATGCGCACAAATGCATATGTGCGTGTTTGGATGTGTGTGTGTGTGTGTGTGTGTGTGTGTGTGTGTGTGTGTGTGTGTGTGTGTGTGTGTGTGTGTGTGTGTGTGTGTGTGTGTGTGTGTGTGTGTGTGTGTGTGTGTGTGTGTGTGTGTGTGTGTGTGTGTGTGTGTGTGTGTGTGTGTGTGTGTGTGTGTGTGTGTGTGTGTGTGTGTGTGCGCGCGCATGAATCTGGATATCCTCCCTCTAACTGACTGTGAAACCGCACTATTGATTTATGATGTTGGCGTAGGCTTTAATTACAATATGATCCAGCTTCTCTAAGTTTAATTGCTAATTTATGACAGGGCAGCATTTCTACTCCCTTTCTCCTTCAAAAACTCAAGTATGATCGGTCGCATCACCAGAAGTTTCTCTTCTTTAAGACATAATGTGTGTGGGCAGTTATACACATGTTAAAAAGATGCATGTCTTCTTTTTATAAAAACATTCATTCCAACACAAACAAATGAGTAGAAAAAATGTGGAGGAACTCATTTATTAATAAAATTGGATGAGGCATGAGTGTTTTTTTTTTCATATCTTGGCAAGATGTGTCCAATAATTTAAAAGAACACCCAGAGAGGAGACCATTACAGTTATTGGTGCTGTAGTGAGAGAGAAAGAGTGTGTATTTATAGACTGTATGGGCTCCATGTAGTGAGCAAAAGACCCTGTCACCTTCCATAAGAGAAAGGCTTAATCAAGGGCTACTCCTGCCAACAAAATAACTCTCTTCACAAATCATACCAGTTACTCATATTCTAAACATCACCGTATGCTCTATTTTGTGCATCATGATGACATGGAAGTAAGTTCAAAACAACACTATAACAAAAAGTAAATAATAATGAGCAACTCACAATTTAGAGACAGTTACTATTTCTGTTTTGCTCCACTTCAAAACAAAGTCAAAGTAAAGTCAAAGTAGCATAGCTAAGCAATATTTTAGTGTTGTGCTTAAGTGTGAAGTGAATCATTCAATGGCTCACTCGTTTCTTTCTTGAATCAACTCACCATGGTTATTTTAGTAAATAAATACTAAAACTATACCATTGGTCAAATCATTTTAGTTAACTGAGATAAAAGAAAAAAATCACAACAAATAAAAAAGTAAAACAAAACAAAACAGCGGAACCAGTGTTAATTTCGTTGACAAAAAAGTCTTGTGATAATTGATGTGACAAACAAGTTTCTACTGACCAAAATGAGATGAAAACAAAATAAAAATTAAGTGATGATGACGAAAACTATAATGAAAATATACTGACATTTTCATTGAATAATAAAAATTAGACAAGAATGTGATTGAAGGACGTTTTATTTAGAAAATATACAATCAGATATCTTGGTGTGTGATGCACGACATGACATGACATACATCTTCACTTAAGTATTCCTCTATGTGAGTTAACACATGGACTGAGTGCACATTTTACAAGATAACACATTATCATTTGCCAGTCATATGTCATTAATCTACTTATTTAATCAGTGCTATACAGCTGAGCACCTGCATGTACTGTAACACCAACTACAAAAGTAAAGCTTGGTAGCCTAGACTGACATTACTTTAACTCATTAGATGGAAACATTGCTTGATTCGCACTCTAGATTTAGTTGACCAAAATATATTTGGTTTCAATTATTGTATACATTAATTTATACAAAATATCCTAACTTAAAATAAATAAAACAGTCACATTAATATATGGAATATAGCTCTTCCATTGAAGAACAAAAATTCGATATGCATATGTAAAATTATGTGTCAGCAATCAATTCACATGTAAGAACAGTAGCCTACTGAATATGCAGGATTTTGCATTTTTTTAACGTGGTACACTACTTCTAATCTCTTTTTTTACCAGTCTGTCGAACAGTTTCAAGCCATTAAATCATTGAAAGGGCTTAAAATAGTTAAAGTTCACTTTGTGAACAAAATCTTCATTTCCTGATTATCTGGTGCCAAATATTGACAGTAAAAATGTAATTTGCTACGGTAGGAGAAGCTGCGTGAAACTTTTCTTCATTTAATAAATGACTTGCGCCTCAGAAGGCAATCCTGACATGCAGTGAAAGCGCGGTGGCGTTTGAAGGCGTGAGACGTGGAGCACAGACACTTTTGATTCTGGAGGTAATTAATAATATAATAACACTAATAATGAAATGGTTAAGGCGCTTTAGAATGACCAAAACTAAATTTCAGATGTTTTACAATGTGCTCAGCCTGCTGGTTTGTCCATTTACACACATTTTTATCATCACATGATCTCGTATAACAAAATCACATGACTTTTTTTTAATGCTCATACGGGAATATGTTCCGTAAAAGTGTTTAAATCACAGTCTATGTGCATCTTTTCTTATTGAATAAAAGGTTTATCCTACTCAGTTATGAGTAGATGGAAACACAGCTATTGTAGTCTACTCCCAGTGCAATTTGTTGTCTTTCTATAGGCAGTGTCAAATTTGTCTTTTTGGATCCAGAATAAGAAATGCTTTGATGCAATTTGTACTGAATTCATGGAATTCATTGCTAAAAGCTGAAATGCTAGGCTGTAAATGCATGTAAACTAAAATACAGTAAAATCTATGAGTGTACGACATAGCCACTATCGACCTCCTCCTTCCATGCTAATAAAAAACAACACAGATAACTGAGTAGATCCTAGTTTCTTTAACCAGGTCAAAGCAGTCAAAAAAAACAAAAAAAAAAAACAGTAACAAGCACTTTCAAAGACAGTCAAAGTCCCTTTAAGGCAAGTCATTGCATCTGGCGGCCATCTTTGAAACGCCTCTTATGCAGCCCAAAATTTTCCAAAACTGCTTGCCAAGCTTATGATTGAATTTCATATTAGGAATCACCAATAAAATTAAACAACAACTGTGTCTTTAGTTTCAGTTCTAAACATCCAAATCATACAAAATCTGCAGAAACTCACATCTGGTCTGAGCCCCTCCCCAGAGCCTCATCAGTCTATAGTGATTGATGATTGGCTCCTGTACTAGAAGGTGGGCTTTGTTCGCCATGTAACGATTGATGATTGGTTCCTGTACTAGTAGGCGTGGCCTTTTCACCATATTGACTGTTACACTTTCCCCCATTCAAAACGATATAGTGTCATGTCTTGTGTATTCTATAGTCTTTGCACTTATTCTGACGCAGAATTTAGGGAATGCCTATGGATGTCTCTTTTACAGCCAAACACATGTATTTATAATTTTGTAAATAAAAAACAAACAAACAAAAAAACATATGCAGCTCATTTCCTCCACACTGTAAAAACAAAAGTTGACTCAACTTAAAATTTTAAGGCAACCAGCTTCAGGACATTTTTAATTATACTCAACTTAAATCGAGTCAAGTGCAGTACTTAGCTTGAAAGTTGAGTCAACTCAATAAAAGCTCTGCAGCAATTCGCCTTACAATTTTGAGTTGTCAACTTTTTTTACAGTGCATGTAATTAATAAATCATTGATTTCAGACTTTATTTTTGACAATATGCTGATAGCTTTAAACTAAATCCATATCAGCTGATAAATATTGGCAGTCGAGTGAGTGAGTGAGAAATCTATTGCCAATATACGTATAAATGTATGTATCAATGAAAATTGCACAAGAAACCCCGAAACAGGACTGTAATACTTGATTAAGCAATGGAAACAGTGTTGCTCTTCAGTAATCAGCATTAATAATATTGTGAAACATTTCCTGTTTGTTTTCCTCCTACATCCCTGACCTACAATTTGACACTAAATTAAAACAGGGTTTCAAGTGAAGATCATATTTAGATACTTAAATCATGTTTCAGTCACTGGTCATCTGTCTCCTTGACCCATGTCTTGTTTATCAACCCTGCAGTATTTCATTTTGCTAATACTGATACGCACCAGTCAGGAAGATCCCGACGTCCTTGTTTTCCAAGCAATCAACTCTCATCCACTTTCACACAATAGGCAATAAAAGCAGCTGTGGAAGTGAAGGAACATAGCTCATAAAACACTGCTGGGGCATACAGAAAAAAAAAGTTAGCAGTTAATCCAATAGGGCTCGAAGGGCCAGCTGTGCTCACATTCAGTAGCCCATCCCTGGGGTGAAGCAATCAGAGGAGTAGCTCATACAATGGTGGGGAGGTTTATTCCTGTCATGAATGTCAATGCCCCAGTGGCCACATGGAGAGATGTATAGTGGGTCTCACACCTCAGAGGACAGGTTATTTGGCTGACCGTCCTTGGAGCACAGTAACCAAACAAATGGCTTTCTCTTTCATCGGCTGGTAGTTGATTGCACTTAAATGATATTCGAGCCATTAGCTTCACAGCTTAAATTATATTCAAGTCATTAAGTCTAATACACCATGTTGTGTTTAGTTTGCGCACTTGAATAATGAATTAATTCCCTAAACAGGCTAAAAACATTCATCTTTTATACTGTTTATTAAAGCAGAATTTGTTAAGGCTTAAGCCGCCTTTCCATTGCACACAACAAACGACAAGCGACAGACCGGAAGTCATTAATTTCCAATGGAAAGTATACAGGAGCTGCGTGGAGTTCCGATCATCTCCATATGCGGAAAATTCGGATCCGATTTGAGATGTGGATACGTTGAAAAATTCCTGCGACTAGACCGTATGTGACTGGACGACCAGATGTGATGTATTACAGTGTTGTCCAAGCAGGTCCATGCGCGCAAGATGAGAAATACTTTATTTATTTATTTTTTTAATCAAAAAAAAGTCTATATTAAAAAAAAAACATGGCGACGCATTGGTGCAGTAGGTAGTGCTGTCGCCTCACAGCAAGAAGGTTGCTGGTTTGAGCCTCGGCTGGGTCGGTTTCTGTGTGGAGTTTGCATGTTCTCCCTGCGTTCGCTTGGGTTTCCTCCAGGTGCTCTGGTTTCCCCCACAAGGCCAAAGACATGCGGTACAGGTGAATTGGGTAGACTAAATTGTGCGTAGTGTATGAGTGAGAATGAGTGTGTGTGGATGTTTCCCAGTGATGGGTTGCCGCTGGAAGGGTATCCGCTGCATAAAACATGTGCTGGATAAGTTGGCGGTTCATTCCGCTGTGGCGACTCCAAATTAAAAAAGGGACTAAGCTGAAAAGAAAATGAATAAATAAAATAAAAATTCATATTCATAAATGAGTAATAATTTTTTTCTTTTATGTTGTCTCCACATTCCCTCCAAAATTTTTAGTGGTCTATAAGTTTCTAGTATTTATTCATTCAACCATGGTGAACGCCATGAGAATAAAGGCTCTTGCTTTTGCACTTCTTTATTTCAGACACTGCGAGAATCAGCTTCTCTCCCATGGTGCACGACAAACTGAAAATTCTGTGCGACAGCCACAAGGGGGCGTATTCCGACAGTCATGTCCAAATGTTGTGTGCCGTGGAAAGGCGGCTTCATTCTGAAAACATAGCCCTATATACATTTCTGGAGATCGCAAATTATGTAGCCTGAATTATGTATGGCTGCATTTCGTCTTTAAAATGAACACTATAGCAGGTCGCACACCGGAAGCGCCGCTCGGCACTGCGACACGACGCGCACATGACAGTTAAAAGTATCACACCAGATGCGAACATTCGCATGATATTTAACATGAAACTAATCAGATGGCGCTCTGTGGCGCGGCAGAGAAATGAACAGTGTCCTGAGTCGGGGCTGGGCGCCGTGGACAGTTGTGAACAGCCGCCAACTTGCGGCGCCGGTGTGTGTACCCTGATAGAAACCTATGTTTAGAATTCTGAAAGGTATGGTGCTGCGTGGCACTGAGCGGCGCTTCTGGTGTGCGACCTGCTCATGGGGCAGTATGACGCAGTTCATGCTTACCAGCTGACCGTTTACCTCCGTATGGACAGCTTTCCCGCTGTTACCAGTTAGTCCAGTTAGGTTTTCACGTCGGTGGACTTGAGACACAGAGAGGATTTGACCACAATGACGGGGTTCAAGTCCAGAAAGCAGATAAGACAAAAACAGAAGCCAAAAAATAAAATAAACAAGTAAATAACAGGGTGAGAATGTGGTAAAATCTGAAAGTGTGGTTAAAATCAGACAAGGGCTTTTCTTTTTCTGGATTGCTTTTTAAAACTGTCGGTTGGGTTTAAAGAAGTCAATTGGGGCTTTTGAAAACACAATTGGTTGGGTTTAGAGACAGTCGACAGAGGCCTCTGGTGGAAGAATAGCAGGTGTGAATGGCACTCGCAAGAGAAATTTGAGATCTCAAAAAGCGTACACAGAGGCCTGTATTTGGCGGTCTCTAGAAATGTATATAGCGGTACATTTTCAGAATGAGCCTGGATTGGTTAATGCGACCTAAATTTTTCTGGATATTATTTATGCTTTATAGTTATGTGTTTCAGTAAACGATTTTTGTTTTATTCTGTAAACTACCAATGACATTTCTTCACATTTTAAAATTAAAATGTTGTCATTTAGACAAACATAAATTCAAAAAGGTGCATTTTATTTCATTTTCATAAATTTTTTAGACATCGCAATACCAAGTGTTGATATCAATATTTATCAATAGTCAAGTCAAATCAAGTCAAGTTGGTTTTATTGCCATTTCAACAATATACAGCACAGTACACAGTGGATAGAAATCATGGTTTTCGCTACATTCATTCTTCCACACCAAAATTCATCCCACCATGGCTACATTACAGCTTCTCATTCAAAAAATTCAGTCGTTGTTTTTGTTTTATAGCGGGTTATAATCGCACCTAAACATATTAAAATTTAAGTAAATTACAACAGAGCAAACTTTTTCTGTAATCGTAGTAGTCCTGTGCATTACTTGTTTAACCCTTAAGAGCAGTGGTCACCAAACTTGTTCCTGAAGGGCCGGTGTCCTGCAGATTTTAGCTCCAACCCTAATCAAACACACCTGATCAAGCTAATCAAGGTCTTACTAGGTGTATTTGAAACATCCAGGCAGGTGTGTTGTGGCAAGTTGGAGCTAAATCCTGCAGGGACACCGGCCCTCCAGGACCGAGATTGGTGACCCCTGCTTTAGGGTGACATGCTGACTGACTGACTGACTGACTGACTCACTGACGGACTGACTGACTAACTGACAGGTGCATGATGCGTGAGCCCAGCAAACACAATGTAGCTTTCAGTTAAGATCAACAGTTTCCATAATTATACTTTATTAATAGATAACGGGGCGACGCAGTGCCGCAGTAGATAGTGCTGTTGCCTCACAGCGAGAAGGTCGCTGGTTTGAGCCTCGGCTGGGTCAGTTGGCGTTTCTGTATGGAGTTTGCATGTTCTCCCTGCGTTCGCAAGGGTTTCCTCTGGGTGCTCCGGTTTCAGGTGGTACAGGTGAATTGGGTAGGCTAAACTGTCCGTAGTGTGAGTGAGTGTGAATGTGAATGAGTGTGTATGGATGTTTCCCAGTGATGGGTTGCAGCTGGAAGGGCATCTGCTGCGTAAAACATGTGCTGGATAAGTTGGCGGTTCATTCCACTGTGGCAAACCCGGATTAATAAAGGGACTGAGCCAAAAAATTAATGAATGAATAATAGATAAAGGTTTATGGTTCTGCATACAATGACTTTATCTTTGAGTAGCCGTTTCACATCAGGAAGCAATAATGCCGCTCTGTAGGTCTTTTGGAGATATTCATAAATATTTCTAGCAAATCTAATAAATGTTGGAGACATGCCTGTTACATAAATGCACAAAATCTCACTTCAGCCGCGTTTATTTAAGAGCTCACAAGAAAATTTGCACTTGAGCAGCGTATATTTGAGGACGTGCAAGAAGTTTTGTGCACGAACAGAGGAAATCGGCCGCCAAGCAAAGAGATTCGCATGCTCGTATTACATAAATGCAATCTCGACTTGTAATACTGCGCTCACGACGTTTGTCATTGCAATAACACCATAGGTAGTTTGTAGATATGTGTAGAAGGCCTGCCGCCACAGCTGGAGAAAATCCCAGAGGAAACACTGGAAATCAACATTTGTTAAAATAACCTTGATTTGACAAGAAATGTTAGCAGACCTTTAGAATAAAATGATTATTAGCATTTTACTTAAATCCATACCTAATAAATCCAGTGACACTGAACATTTTCAACTGGTCTTTTGCTGTATTTTCTTTAGTAGCTTTCTCTCTCTCTCTCTTTATGAGTGTGTGCGTGTGTGTTATTACTATTGTCTCATGTGATATACTTTCTGTATCATTCTTTTTCTGATATTTATCCAATGGGCACATGAATCTGCATTATTCAATCTTCTTAAAAGCTATGCATTGTAGATACATCCTGACATTGCTTAATCCCATTTGCTTAATCCCATTTAGGTTTACTGTGCACATGCACTCACATATCAGTGTCATATATGCGTTTTTCCATCGATAGAGTGCTGAACAAGATCATATTCATTCTGCACTCTATAATCTGTTCCTTTTCTCCATGACCACCGTCAAAAATAAAGCTTTTAAGTTACTGTGAGGTTCATATACTGTATATATTAGGTCCAAAAATGATAGCTCTGATGATTAGAAAAGCGTGCAACAGGAACTAATTACTGCACTCTGCGGGCTGAAGACACGTGAAGTCACAAACTGTGTTGCTTTGAACATCCTGTTTGGGATACAGAAGCCCCTTTCCTGTTTCCTCTGTTGTGGTTGCAGATTCATGGTTCAGAGGGAAAGAAACAACAGACTGCCTGGCTCCTAGACACTCCAATGACTTTGACTTTTAAAACTGAAATTCAGTTCCATTTTTAATGTATTTTTAACTTATTTTATTTGTATTATACATTTTTGTGATTGCATTTATCTTTAAACTGAATATTTATATACTTATTTATTTACTTGCTTATTTACTTACTAACCTATTTACTTATTTATTTACTTATTTATTTGCTTGCTTGTTTATTTACTTACTAACCAATTTACTTATCTATTTACATATTTATTTATTTACTTGCTTATTTATTTACTTGCTTATTTACTTATTTGCCTACTTATTTACTTATTTATTTACTTATTTACTAGGTTACTTATATCTTCATATATATATTCATACATTACATATACACACACACACACACGTGTGTGTGTGTGTGTGTGTGTGTGTGTGTGTGTATTTTACATTGTGACATACACCTTTTTGGTGCTTCCTTTGGTTACTCTACTATGTAACCATAGCTTACTGCCACAAGTAGATATCATCAGGTGGTTATATATATGCACTTGTTTTCAGCTTTTCTTAAGGGCTACACAAGTACATATACTTATTCATTTACTTATTTACCTACTTATTTACTTACTTAGTTACTTATATTTTTTACTATATGCACTTATTTTCAGCTTTTATAAAGGGCTACAAAAGTATGTATACTTATTTATTTATTTACTCATTTATTTATTTGACAGTATTACAACACATTCAGCATGCAACGTTTGATGGAGCTGCAAAATATCACCTGATTTCGAGAACTTGTCCCCCAGTTAGCTCTAAATTTCTGTTAAGTGCAGAAAGTAAATTAGTGTAGCAGATGTTTTTTCCTTATTACAAGTTGTGTTTCTCTTTTCAGGAGTCACAGTAATTATCAATCTACAGGTTATTTAGTGCAATAACACTTCCGTAAGTTTGCAAAGTTTTTCAGTTTAAAAGTACATCAGGTTCAAATGGCAGGAGTTCTTTGGTGACGACAGTCATTTATGTCCCACTGCTAATAGACAAACTTTATTTTTCACTTCCACATTAGAGTTTAGAGTTTTTGGATTTAGATGTTTTAAAAAATAATTGCATATTGTCAATAATAATTAAAAATATTCAAAAATGTTTGATTTTTTTTTTCCATTGTTGGATTGCTTTTGAAACATTTGATGGAAGTAAAATTTATAATGAAAATGCAGTTTAATAGTTTTTTGCAAAAATAAAGGACAGAATATGTGTGCAGTTAACATTAACAAGGTCATAGTCAGATATATTTAAAATAAATAAGATTAAGCCTTTAAATCTAGCAAATATTGTTGTGTTGCTTTTGACCCCCGTGTGTTACTTTCGTCCCTGCAGATGGGGTCAAAAGTAACAATGCAACTTTTATTTAAAGTTATGTTGGTTGTGTTTTACAATGATACAAAATACCACCTGATTTTGATAGACTACTATTGTGAGTTAGTTTAAACCACACTGAACTGAGCTAAACTGAACTGAACCTAAACACTAAAAACTGAACTGCACTGTTCCAATTTACTTTGACCTTTTATGTGAAGCTGCTTGGACACAATCTACATTGTAAAAGCGCTATACAAATAAAGGTGAATTGAATTGAATAATTGCCAAAGCATAAATATATTTCTGCTAAACAAATTATCTTTTAAAATTGTTTAAAAAATGTTACCTTCATCCCCACTCTTCCCTCCTTATTATTTACTAATTTATTTACTTACTTGCTTTTTTTACTATATGCACATATTTTCTGCTTTTCTAAAGGGCTACTAAATTATATATACAGTCTGTAATTTTGCATAGACGTTTTAATAAAAAAAACACACACAGCCAGTTGGTAATCCTGTAGAATGCCAACAAATATTCCACATGGATGAGCTGAAAAGTTCTTGGATTGAGCATTTCTCAATCTTGAAAGCACTGATTAAGAATGTCAATCCATTATGTGACGGTAGCATGTGACTGGACATCGGCGCTGAACTGTCAGATTTTGGGATAAGAGAGAAGAGACAACCCAGACTCAGTGACATCATTGTTCTGAGTTAATCACTCCAGAATGACATATGTGGGAGATCTCACAAGTCAAGAGCACACGCAGCGCTGATTTACGGCGACTTTGCATGTGCACATGTGCATGCGTATGTGTGTGGCGACCAGAAGTGAGATTGTTACGCATGTGACCTGCATGACTTCGTGTTTATGCCAGAAGATATATATGCTGTGACAGATGAAGACAAGAACACCCTTTGAGATGATAGTGCAGGAATTTGTGAACGCGTTGTCAAATATGATTGATTGGTAGATTGTGTGTGAGATGCTTATTGACGGGGAAATTCTTGCTGGTTTAGCTGAAAAGCCTGATAGGACTTGCTTTGATGGACTTTTAGCTTGTTTTGTCATTGTTTTCTGCGTTTCCTTCTGTTGTTTCAGTAATCTATTTGGTTACTAATTGTTTGATTCATTTGACACACCTGTTTTAGTGTATTGGCCGGTGCTGCTTGTGATTTGAACATACTGTTTTGTTGTTTCGATTGTAAATTATGCTCTTTTTTCTTCTTTATTTTAAAGGTGCCATGGAGTGCATTGATTCAATGTTACATTGTTCTTTGATTTATACACTAAAAAATGTTGGGTTCCACACAATTCCATCATGTTGTCCTAACACAAATCGATATTTGGAGCAAATATTATTGGACATGAATATTAATGAGCTCTGTTCTGAAACTCTCACACAAGTGCCTGATGCTTACACACACTCACACACAGAGCATGATTTACTCTGAAGTACACACATGCAAAATAATTATACTTCGGTTTTCAAAAAAATATTTTAAAGAGCCCCTAATTATGCATTATAAAAGGTCATATTTCGTTTTTGGGGGTCTTATATAATGCATTTATTTTTACCTAATTATCCCAACTATTTCCATATGACTCGTTCAGCAATTCATTTGTTCCCAAACCCCTCCTCTGTGTGAGGCTAACCTGCGCTGATTGGTCCGATGACCTAGTCTGTTGTGATTGGTCGACTGCGTTCAGTGCGAGACAGAGAGAAACGCCCATCACCGCTATGAAGTAGCACACAGAGTTTGTGAGAGCCCAATGCAGGAATGCAATAATGCAATGTAGTTAAACACCAGCATATTACTCTACTCTTAACACCGACCCCAAGTAAAAACAACGACACACATTCAATATTAATCCACACAGTGGCAAAAGTTAAACTATTTAGAAAATTGACCAGGCTGTGTGAGGAAGAGCTGATGGTGGCCATAGCAAAGGCAAACAGCAGAGGATCGCGAGTTTAGGAACGCATTTAAATCAGTAAAGGAAGAAGCACACGTCATGTTTTTTAACGTGGTTTTGGATGCAATATGTGAATAGCCCATAAAGATTTAATCTAAGAGATGCAGTACAGCACTGATCTATAATAGATAAGTGATTATAAGCCACGTGTGGCGATTACAATTACCACACACAATTAAACACATATTTTGCAAACTACAGAAACAAGGAACAATTTTAATTACACTTACATATTATGATCCGGAGGAAGAAGAAACTGGTTCATATGAACTGTAACAGTTACTGACAAAGTCCCATACATAAGTAGACTCTGCTGCTCCTTCCTTTAATAGCAAACGGCAGACGAGTCCCACATTGCAGTATACGTTATTGTATTAAAAATCTGAATAATGACAGGAACAAACACAGCTCTAGGTTGGCTACACTGTGATATTGTTGTGAAAATGAACTTTAACCATTGATTCCTCACATCCGAGTCTCCATTTGTCAGTAATCGTCATCTTCACGTCATGATCAGTCCCGTGATCCCCGCGCTCCGCTAGTGTCTGAAGGGAAAGGCGTGTTCACGTTTTACCGGATCTGGAACTACATATTTGGTGATATACCGTATCGAAGTCAATGCGTTCAGGCAGAAGATCCGAACCCAACACGATTCATTTATTCGACTCTGAGTCGACTATTTCATTAAAAAATCAATAGCTTTAAACAGGGTGCACTTTCAGATTTAAACCTCAGCTGGATATTTCCATTCACTTAGTGCTGTGTTTCACACTGCATAGAAGGTAATTTTCAAAAACCCATAGTAGGGGCTCCTTAATACATTGTTGCCTCATTACAAACATTCACAGCAAATTTTACAATATTAATTAATTCATTATGCTGCGGTTTAGTATCTATTTTATCAGGGGTCCCCACAGCGGAATGAACCGCCAACTATTCCAGCATATGTTTTACACAGCGGATACCCTTCCAGCCGCAACCCAGTACTGGGAAACACCCATACACTTTCATATTCACACACACACACTCATACACTACGGCCATTTTACTTTCAATCCAATTCACCTATAACACATGTCTTTGGACTGTAGGAGAAACCGGAGCACCCGGAGAAAACCCACGTCAGCACGGGGAGAACATGCAAACTCCACACAGAAATGCCAACTGACCCATCTGGGATGTTAAATTGATTGACCTTTTTTTTCATTGGGATTTCTGGATTTAATTAGGAACTATGGTGTTTGAGACTCATAGCATGTCATTTCTACGTGAACCCTTGTAATTCAGCTATACCTATGCAGTATATACAGATTTTTACTCTATGGCACCTTTAAAGTATTGCTGTGTTTCGACCTGCTGTGTGACGCTTCTCCTTGGTCCTCAACCACCCTGTGTCATCCACAGGGTTGAGATGCATTTCATTTTAGCTATCAATCAAGATAGTGTGGACATTTTGTCAGTTGGAGTGAAGCGTGTGAACAGATGTTTAGTACAAAATGTTTCTGTCCTGCTAGCCCTCTCTATCTCGTGTTAATGCTACCAATAGTGGGGAGTTGTAGAGGAGGCAGGCACCAGTCTCTCCCCATCCACCCCTCCTAATCTCTGCTTGAACCACCCTGCAAACGCTCACCTAATATATATCTAAAGAATTTAAGTGGAATAAAATCACATTTCTAATAAAAATACAGTCAGTCATGATCAAATATGCTTGTATTAGATTTTCTGCACATTCTTAAAAGGTCCTAAAGGGTCTTCTACCGAAAGAGTCCATATTAATACCCTCCACATTAGTTCAATATAACTTTATCTTTTGAAAAGGTACTTCCACTGGTTTTGAAATAAACAAGTAGTATGCAAAGAAAATCTCAATATTTTGTCATGGTTCTTTTTTACAGACTGTGATAAAACAATTCCACGGTTTTATTTTTTTTCTGATCTTCATTGAAATATTTAACATTTTATCTTCATTTATAATGCTAACTCTGTGTAGTTTACTTTGGCAGTAAATTATGGAATGATTGAGACATTATTCTTTCTTCTGACCAAAATTATAATTTTTTCTGTATTCATTTTGCAAATCTGCAATTTTGTGGATTGCTTTTGCTCTTTTAGTGTAGATGATCATATGGTCAAATCATAGACTTAATAAATGCTTAGATCTTAAATTCATATCGAATGCATTCAAAGAGCCACAAATGCTAACCCAAAGCCACCACCTGTAAAAATGGCCAAAAAAGCTGTCAAAACACAATATACCAGCCTTGATTCTAACATAAACACTAAAACCTCAGCAGCCGGGTTTTCATCTAAACCTGAAGCAATTTTTTTTAAAGTTACAAAATCCCAATCTAGGTGCATTTCCATCAAGTTGTTAGAGCAGCTGACTGTAGTATTGTAACCAACAGTAAACTAGGCAAGCATAATGGAGTCATGTGGGTGTAATGTTCACTACATCAGGGTTTAGTCTGCAAATGTGCTTACATCTCCAATTAATCAAAATAACCATTTAGAGGTCCAAACCCCCTGTGTTCGCGTGAGTTTCCTCCGAGTGCTCCGGTTTCCCCCAGTGAATTGGGTAAGCTAAACTGTTCATTGTGTGTGTGTGTATATGAGAGTGTATGGGTGTTTGCCAGTGATGGGTTGTGGCTGGAAGAGCATTGCTGTGTAAAACATATGCTGGATAAGTTGGCGGTTCATTCTGAGGTGTCGACCCCAGATTAATAAAGGGACTAAGCCAAAAAGAATATGAATGAATCAATGTCCAAAATCACCTTAGGCGAGAGTAAAAACTTTTTTTCCAAATTGAGGGATTTTCCCTAAAAATGTGCTTATGAAGACTTCCACTGATGCTGAATTTCAAATCAAGAAACCTATAAACAATAACTACAATAGAGCTGTCAAAAAATCTAAGCAGAAAGCAGAAATATTCCTCAAATGTGTAAAAAATACAAATAAATTTTTAAAAAAGCGGTCTTTGTCAAGCGGCACGTGAGACATGATGATAAGTAAAGTTGTTTGTTTTTGTTGACTTATGCTGCATATCAGTCAGCTAAGGAATTCTGAGTTTTCCTATACTTGCTACTTGGAAATAACATCAAGAAGTTGCTAGAAGTCTTGGTTGCCAGGTTGTTCTGAGTGGTTGCTAAGGCATTGCTAGGGTGTTCTGAGTGGTTGCTAAGGTGTTGCTAGGGTGTTCTAGGTGGTCGCTAAGGTGTTGCTATGAGGTTGCTAAAGTGTTCTCAGTGGTTGTTAAGACATTGCTTGGCGGTTGGTAAGGTGTTCTGAGTGGTTACTATAGCATTGCTAAGCAGTTGCTAGGGTGTTCTCAGTGGTTGCTAAGGTGTTGGTAGGCGGTTGCTAAGGTGTTCTGAGTGGTTACTAAAGCATTGCTAGGCGGTTGCTAGGGTGTCCTAGGTGGTTGCTAAGAGCATAACCTAAAGCATGTATGACAGTCTGGCGGAAAGTCATGAGGTCGCAAAGTTTGGTCCAATGTTAAGTCAATGGCACTTTTTTTGAATTTTCCAGGTCAGTTTTCAGAAAGCCGCAAGTCTAATCAGTTGGAAAAGATATAGCAACTTAATTCAGTATAGTTTGGAGATTTAGGGTTAGTTTGCTGGTTGTGCTATGAACGGTCTAGGAGGTGAGGCATATAGAAATTAGTCTCAGAAGAAGAAGACGGAAGAATAATATGCTTATGTAGTATAACAGTATTTTGACTTTCTCAAGCCACCATAATTAGAATTGTGCTTATAATTAAGTTTCAGCCATATAGACAGTGCTAAACTACAAAATATAAAATACTAAAGTATCTTTCCACTTCTGTCTGAAGTTAACATTTAATTATCTGGTGATTCTCTCTTCTATTCTGCCCCTGTGTTCCTCAAAATGCTCTGCATCATAGTCACTGCCTGGGGAGGAGGACAGTCTTCCCTGATTCACAGCATACCGGCCATGCCTGAAGTCCTGAGCTCATGCCGCAGTTTGGCTAATAACATTCCCTGGCAAGGCTTGACTCATCATTACAGACAGTCTGCCAGATACTTTTGCCATTACAGCTGTTTGGGATACAGTAAACAGTTACTAGAGACCTCCTTTTATCAAGGTGTTGAGAGAGATCTTGTTTATAGCAATCTGTAGAGATCATATTTAATATTAAATGAAAGCATTTAATATAGATGTTTATAGCACCTCAGTTCAACATTATGACATGCACAATATGCTTTCAGTTATGCATTAATGGTTTGTGGAGATACGTTTATGTTGTTGCAATGCTGGGGTTTATGTGTATATCATACATACATTGCAGAGATTGAAAACATACAATGTAACTTGAGAAATGCACACCAGGTCAGAGGTCAAGTGAAACGTTCTAACTCCAAAGTTCATTCAGAGTTCTGTCTCCTCCTCAAACAGAGTTTTTAAGGACAGCTGTGGGAAACTCATAGAAACAGCAAACACGTTGTGCCCGCAGCCCATTTAAACCACGGTATTGATTTGTTTCCTCAAAGTTAAACGGAGCGGGTCCATCAATATCTCAAATTGGATTTAAACTTGGAAAATGAATAGGCAGTCAAGTCATTATGCTTCTAAATTAAACAGAAAACAAAAGAAAGCTCTTTGTTGAGTTTTATTAGTTTTATTGTCTTTTAATGTTCTATCGATCAGCTCTTTTAATTAATCAAGAGTTGACAAAAAAGCAAATGATTCATTGTGTTCTTTAGAATGGATTCACATTTTAGTTTAAAGGGTTAGTTCACCCAAAAATGAAAATTCTGCTATTAATTATTCACTCTCATGTCGTTCTAATCCCCTGAGATCTTCTTTCATTTTCAGAGCACAAATGAAGATATTTAGACTAAATCTGAGAGCAATGGTCCAGAGATGTTCAAAGTCCAGAAAAGGAACCAAAAACATTGTCAAATCACTTCAGTGGTTCAACTGTAATCATATGAAGCCCCAAGATCATTTTTGTGTGCCAAACAATTGAATGTTAATCACAAAAGCACCAACATCTAACATAGTGAACATTAGTGGTGTAATGGATCACAAATCTCATGGTTCGGATCACATTATGTTTTTTTTGTCACGGATTGGACCATTTTATTGGATCAGCCAAAAAGGGGAGGAGACACATGTAATTTTCTTTCCATTTATTACAAAAACCGTACTGCAAGAAACTTTTGGTTTTAACAAACATAACTTAGAACCTGTAATTTTACTAAAAATAAAATGAAGAAACAATCAGCTGAATAAATATAAAGTGTAAAATGTTCAGTACTGTGAAAAAATTCACCATTACTACTACTGTTGCTAATAACACTTTGTACAAATCTAACATAATTTGTACAACCCATATTTACTTTTAGTCATATTTTCAATAAATGGTTTATTTATTCACTCATAAAACTTCATGTTTCACTGTTAGATGTGTCATTTTTAAAGAATAATTCAGTGGCATATTTTGATGGCTGGTTGTCGTCACCTATTGGTTAAATAATATAATTGCTGCCTACAACTTTCACTTTTGAGCATCAAGTTAAATGCATTTAACGGTGATTTTAATATTTACCATAAACATCAGTGATTTCATCTAAACTATAAACTGTTAACCCAGTACTTCTATGTTATTTGATTGTTTGTAACTTCATAACTAACTCAAAAGACTAAAGACTGAATCTCTTGATTTTTGCATTTTCAGATTTGAATGCAGCGATTCGAAGGATTAATAAATATATGGAAATCACCATCATTTATAAATTATGTTGCGCGGGTGTTGCGTGAGTAGTGACAGAAAACACCTTTAATAAAACTCACCACATCCCGAAAAACCTACTACGACTTCTTCCGTCATCATTATATTTTACAGGTAAGCCTAAATGCTTTCATAGGTAATTTGAATGACATGAGAGGCATTCTCTCTGTGATCGTTACAAATTTATGATTAATCTACCAGTAAAAAAAATGTATGTGATTCGTTCGAAACATCCACCCTGACGACCTGACAAGGAAAAGAAAATATTGTCGAACAAAGTTGTTTCTACTACTCCTCTTTTTTTGTGCACAAAGATGTTCTTGGAGCTTCGCATGAATGCAGTTGAACCACTGAAGTCACGTGGACTGTTTTGAAAATGTTTTGGTTTCTTTTCTGGACTTTGAATGTCTCTGGAAAACATGAGGGTGAAAGTACATGAGAGTAATTAACAACTGAATTTTTCATTTTTGTGTGAACAAACCCTGCAAGTGAAAATTAAAGAGCCCCTGTTATGGGTTTTTGAAAATGACCTTCCATGCAGTGTGTAACACAGCTCTAAGTGAAGTGAAATATCCAGTTAAGGTTAAACTCTGAAAGTACACCGTGTTTAAAACTATTGATTCATCTATAAAAGAGTCGACTCAGAGTGGTTCGAATGAATCGCTGCTATAACGAGTCTTTAGCCATGTCAGCATGACGTCGATACGGAACTCAAGCTCCGCCCATTTGTTGCGCGCACAAACCCCGGAAAATTTAAACCACCTGCCCCACCCACAAACACTGTCGAAAGAAAAGAGGAAGACAAACACTGTAGCAGATCCCAGTTGAATCATGTTGAGAAGACGCTGTGTTCTGAAGTGTGAGGGACAATTAGTGCTCTTTTCCCTACCGAAAGATGAGGCTGTGAAGAGTCAGTGGTTGAAGTTTATTTTTGCAAAAATACCTCAGCATTATAGCCCCTTCCTTGTGCTGTGTTCCCGTCATTTTTCTGACGAGTGCTTCAGCAATCCACATTCTTACAACGGGGGATTTGTTGGCCGTTTGATAAAGGAAGGATCAGAAAAGACCAAATGGGACTTTGTCAGAGCTTGACAGGAACTTTACAGTACACAGTTCATGGATCACTTTCTTCCTCCGTTTCACAATTGTAATTAACTTAAGTGTGATTAAAATGGTTGGCTCCTAGTTTTCTCTAGCTTGCAAATTCTGTATTTAATAGTGTTTTGTTACTTGTAATCGGTTGCACTGTATCTGATTAACTCTTTATATTCTCATATCTTATCTAAAACCCTGTTTAAAATGCGATGTGTGCTGCTTTGTTTATGGATTTAAATGCATTTGTGAGCTCGCGATCCACTGCTGTTTCTCATTGCACGCATCGGTCAAGTTTCAAAATAGTTCAGCTTTTGCCGCTGTGTGGATTAATACTGTATGTGTGTCATGGTTAAAATAGAGCAATATGCTGGTGTTAAACTGCATTGCTTTAATGCATTCCTGCACTGTGCTCACACATACACTATGCACTCTTACTACTTCAACACTTTTGATAAGCCATGGTGGGCCTTTCTCTCTGTCTGGCGCTGAATGCAGTCGACAAATCACAACAGACTGGGTCATTGGACCAATCAGTGCAGATTAGCCTCATGCAAAGGAGGGGTTTGGGAACAATTGAATCGCTGAACGAATTCTATGAGAGTCGTTAGGATAACTAAGTAAAAATAAATGCATATTATAAGACAATGAAAGTGTTTTTTGACCTTGCATGCATATCAGACTGATGTTGAAGACCCCCCAAAATCTAAATATTACCCTTTTAAATGCATAATAAGGGCTCTTTAAATTTTCTTGTTACATTTTATCACACAAAATTGATATGACCTCTGTTTAGTTGCATCCACCTGGTTGCCCTGTGGTCAAGAGCACAAGCCACTGCATGTTCAGAGCATGCGGAGTTCTATAGCCTGCTTTAAAGCATGGAAAACACCATTGCTAGACGTCTGTAAAAACTAAGATGCCAGATGCACTGCATGCCTTCAGTGGCGTTTATCAGGATGTGAACGACCACATAAGAAAGCTCTCAGCATGCCACAGTATGGTGTGTGGTGGGGTTGGGAGCTAAACAATATCAGGGGCTCTTCAGCTCGTTCTCTATTGCTCTCTCTGTCCTCCACTTACCTCTAGGGCATGAGTCAAACTGAAGCCAAAAAACTTGGACTTTAGGCTCTGATAAAGTTGCACACTCATATTTTCATTTCTTTAATGGAAGTTTGTGAAGCAGCATGCCATAAATACAATTTGCATCTAATGTCAAAACTTTGACAGAGGGCAAGCACTGATCCAACAAAAGTTTTAATTGACAAAAGAGCTATGAGGACAGATGATTTCGTTTCAAAGCACGTCTTGAGACATTTTGTCAATGTCAGGAGACTCAAGGTTTTAACTCAAGAAGTCTGTATCAGTTCTGACTTAAGTAAACTAGGTTATGTAATTATCAGTATGTAACAATCAGATTGTTGTATTTGAAGTGTTCAATCTAGTAAAACCTAAGTTTACAACATTAATTAATTAATTACACTTAACTATTGTATTTTTTAGAATCTTTTTACAAGGAGCAAAGCATTAATGTGCATTATTAGATGCTAATAATATATATTTACTAGTAACATACTATACAATCTTAAAAATAAAAGGTTCCAAGGGACCTTTTTTGTCTTAAATTTTAGGCAATGGGAAGTTTCCATTGATGTTCTTCATGATTAAACCATGTAAGCCAAAAGTGTAATACAACTATTCTGAATAATCTAGTCACTGCATATAGCAAGTAGCTAAATAGTTAACCACAGAGATAAACCGAATAGTGACTTGTGAAAAATGTGCAAGTAACACAAACAAAAACATTGCCATACGTTTGCACTTAAAAAACGTGCAGTTTTTCATAATTACTAAACGGATTTTAAATGGTTAATGCGCATCATTTTGGGGGGTCATATTACATCTCTTATCTGAAGTAGATAAAGACAGCAAAACACCAAAAATGTAAAAGCAAAACTCACCTTGAAGGTCGCGCAAGCGTTTTGTTGCTACTTCGGTGTTGTTCTTCAGTTCAATTTAAGTCCAACTGCCTCGGTAAGTAGACATTCAGATGTCAAACATTCATTCTCCACGAACTGTCCCTGCTGTATATGCGCTCCCCTGTGAAGAAAGCGGAATGATGCTGACTGGTGTCAAATCCCGCAAGGATGTGATTACTACGCGCCTGAACGCGCTTTCACTAGAATGCGCGCTGTGCTGAGATGCTGCGTCGACGGGTCTGCGCTCCACGCGCGCGCTATGAGTGAGTCCATGTGCTTGCTTGAACCCAAAACAGTGCACTGTTTGAGTTATATAGGCAGGCTTATATGTATAAAATATGACACATACTGCACAAGCAGTTAATAGAAAGAGACAAATTTCCGTCAGTGAGTAGGAGCACGTGTGTCGTTATCTTATAAAGTGAGCGCGCGAAATCCCTTGAATGACTGAATAAAGCGCGCGCAGAATAAACAAACAAATCGCAATCCATTCTATTACTTAATCTAAACTATTTACTACACTTATCTCGCATGGTTAACATTTACAGCTGTGAAACTGTATTGAAAATAAGTTTCCAGAACACTGACATTGACGAATTGTTCTAAAAAAAAGTGGAAAGCACTATACCCAAAGCTCCTGGATGATAAATTTGAGGACACCAGCAGCAGCACTTAAAATATTAGTGTCCTGTCGGGCCCTCCGCCAACACTAATCCAGGTCTGAATATTGTTCTGCAGAAGATCTGACCTTAGGCTGTCATTCCCTCTCCTGTTTCATAAAGCTCCTTACCAGAGAGTGAAATACATTAATATTTAAAGTCACGGGTGAAGTGATGGAATAGTGACTAATTCAGATTACATTATGAAAACAAATAGTCCTCGAGTTGCCTTTGTGATGTGACGGCTAATAACATATCATATTTTGAATTATGAATTATTTAGGTCTGTCTGTCTGTCTGTCAATGATAAAACAATGTTTGGCATTGGTATTTAAAACAAAAATAATTTAAATATTAATTTAACAATGATGAATCACAATTTTACAATATAATTGTAAACAATTGCAATTTTGGTTGTGCCATGCAGTTCATCAGATGTTTTTAATCCTTTTTATATAGAAATTTAGTAATGATCACATACATGTGATTTACATAATGATTTACATATCTTTTATGCTAAATATGATGAACATTATTTTAATTAACCTGTATTTTTAGATTTTAGTTTCACAAAAGTTATTTGAAGCAATAAAATATACCTTAATTTAAGTATAATTTAAATATACAATTTATTTTTTGTCAATTTGATTTAACACAAACGCCAAAGTCTCTTTGACTCATACTTTAACAATTAAGTATAATATATAATTGATAACATAATAATATAGCGTTAAAGGTATAATGCTTAATAAACCTTGTGAAATGAATCAGTTTTATTTTATTTATACATATTTATTCACTTTAGAAGTATCACACGACAGCAGCTTGTGCAAATTGTGTTCTGCTATTTACAGTAGTTTAACCATTTTGTTTATGAAATATGAAGTGCTCCTTTGAGGCTGAGATGAGTTTCCCCCCCCAAAAAAGAAAAAAGAAATGGTGGGATGAGTTGCCCTGTTATCACTGTCTAATGACTTTCTCCTGTGAGAAGATGAGAGCTTTTGGCTTGGCGTCTCACGTTTCCTTTTGATGCTCCTGCCTGGTAGACAGAAGCACTCAGGCATAATGATTACATGAGTGAACATAATCATGCCTTTCTCTCAGCCATGCTGCCATTAGTCTTACAAATACAGCCATGCCAGTTGGGTGACTCTGAGACAAGCGGGTGACATGACTGGCATAACCATCTCTAGTATCAGAAGGCAGGATGGGCACTGCCTGGGGGACCAATTGCCCATTGTGCCAGGAGAAATACACAATGAGCTCTGTGAGGCGCAAAACAAACGTGGCATTGTATGGGGTAGTTTCTGCTGTTTACTGTGTTATAGGATAAAGTTGCACCCACACAGAACTCTGGAGCTTCTTTGGTCCAATTCACTAAATTTAAGGCCTACTGCATCTTTTTGTGCAAGCAAAAGAAATAAAAGAAAAATATATGAGAGATGAAAGGAGAACTAGTTATGAATCAAACAATTCATAAACTGTGGAGAATAGTAATTTCATGACAAAAATGTAATTAGTATCAGTCTATTTTAAGATAAGACATTGAAAAAAATGTCCATAAATATATGTATTCTGATTACTAATTGCATTGATAAAATCATATTGCACAAATACATTGAAATACGTGTGCAAAAAAATATAATACATGTCTTAAACCTCTCTCGTTTAAATGACTTTGTGCTATATAGGTGAATTGACCAAACCACATTGGCACTTTAGACAAGCTGTAGTCAGCAGTATATTTCCATAGTAATTCATAATTTGCCTTTTTAAACGGTAGTTCCAGCGATCTCGAGTACCCTTCAATTGGGAAGGAGCCCCGGGTTCAAGGATCTTTTGAGCTCAGGGCTTTCTCCCGAGAGAGCATGCCAAAATATGCTTTATTATCAATCATCAGCTAAGGGTAAACTCTTGAATTAGGAATTATTTTAACTACCTATATTTGCTATTTTAAAGGTATTTATAACCATTAAGTTTTACAAAACAACATTTTTTAAAACCAAATAAAGTTAATTTTGTTAACTATGGTAAATAATATAAATACATATATATATACATATATATACAGTACATCTATAAGAGGAAAGTGTAAACTATCAATTCACATGCATAATTATATGCATGTATAGTCATACACATAATTATGTACATTCCTTAGCCCTATAATGTTGTGTTTGGATTTAAGTAAGCAAATACTCAATAATCTATGACTTGATGTTTATTGCAGTGATTCATGCTTCTGGCTTGTTACTGAAGCAATCTTTTGTTGTTGTTGTTGTTGTTGTTGTCACGTCAATCCCTTCAAAAGATGTTTCCAATGCCAAGATTCATTATCTCTAAAATTTAAGTAAAGGCTTCACTCTTTACATGAATTGACCAGAACCACACTGAACAGGCCCGTAACCAGCCTGGTGCAAGGAGTATTTTTTTGCAGTTATTTTCATCATTTTCTGTTTAATTATGAGATTTTAAACTAAAAACTGCAGCATAATGTCATTTATTAGGCAAGTAACAAACTTTGAATAATAAAAAATACACAATAATAATAATAATAATAGAGCTTCACAATTTTATAGACTTTCTTGTAAAAGAAGTACATTTGAGAATTCATGGATAACAACAATTGCCAAATTAGTACTCAAATTAATTTTAATATGGTCCGCTTTGGTGCTTCACACCTTTTTATTGGTCTTTTTTTGTTTTAAGAATAAGGTCCAAGATTTAGAATGGAAGTTACATATAAAATGTTTTGTCTGTTTAAAAATAATACAGTAGCGAAAGATGACTTCACTTACATCAGATTGTATGTTTTCTTTCTTGCACAGGATGTTGGATTAATTGTTTTGGGCCAAAACTTCTTCAAAGTCTTCTTTGATTGATTAATTTTACAATTTATGATGGCATAGCAGTCAAAATAGGACAAATTATCTCATGAATGGGACAAATTCCAGACCTTTGTTAGTGAGGGGTGAGTCTTTCAAAACACCTGAACCCCCCCTGGCTACGGCTCAACATCTCTGGGCTTTGTGAATGCATCTTTAGATTTGATCAGAGTATGCATTTGTATTATTTTGACAACTTTATGCAATGTCACAAAGTTTATTTCCATCAAGAGTTGCATTTAATATTGGCTGAAATGTTGTATTGATTATGTGAGCACTTTTACTTTCTGACCCTCATCTGACTTTCAGTGGTCTTCAGGTTAATTTAGCAGCCAATGTGTGGGTGAAAATGACATATGGATGATTTTAAGAAAATGTCTGAGCAAATGTTCAAACTGGTGCAAGTGACTGTTAAAGTGTCAGAGAGATCAAGGAGTATATTTTCTACAGATGGTTTGTCAAGCCCACTCACCTGTGTGAGGCACACTCAGAATTACATAATGTTTCTGGGTTTTCATGTTGGAAAATAGCTTGGGGTTTTAGTACTAAAATAGCTGTACTTCAGTATGTGATCTTGTAAGATGATGCTGTGCGGCTTCAACACAGGCTCACAATATTGAATAAAGCTATTGTCAAGCTACACCTCAAGCTTTATACTTTAGCTACTGGAAAACTACATTGTTTTTTATTTTTATTAAAAATGTAGTTATGCTAGTAGCCAAGCAACTTTTAGCAGTAACTAACCCTGACACTGAATATCACCATGGATTTTATAATTCATCATCGTTAAGAAATAAAAATAACACACATTCAAATGTAACAAGTCAGAAACATTAATAATTACTGCAACACAGATCCAATCATAGACTCTCAATACTTGCTTAAATCCAAACATGGATTAGCTTACTAGCGCTAGAGCACTATTGTCCCTGAACTGTCTTGCCATGAAATGTTACTTCATTAAAAAGTGTCAAATGGAACCATGGGAAAAAGTACTGATACCTTAGAACCAAAAAAATAAAACTCTCCAAATCTCCCAATATTCTTTATCTAATTAACTGAAGTACTATTAAATGAATGTTTTCAAGACACTCATATTTATACGACCAATGACAGATTTACGATATTTTCTTACAATTAAAAGCACATAAATGGCATGTTTTGCACGTGTAAACCAAGAAAAGTATCTTTTCAGGGGCATGTTTCTGTCACAATGATTACTATCAAAATTGTCCGAACATGCAGTCACTGGCTGTCTAAACAAAGATAAACAATGAGAGCTGCGTCACTCCCTCGATGTGCAACAGAAGATGTCTGTTGTTTGTTGGTGTAGTCTTTTGAGGCCACAGATTTCACCCCTCACCTGCTTTCCGCTGGATCAGATCTGTTTGACCCTGCTGTGAGACAAAGCACAGATTATTGAGAACTAAGCCTTTACACAATGACGCCAAAAGATGATAAATGACACCGATGATGAATTAATGTCACAATAAGGTCATTGATTCATCCGATACTGGCTGAACAAAAGGTCGCCTCGAATTGTGACAAAAGTGAATGGCTAGGTTGTCCACTGGTCAGACTCTGGGTGTTGAAAAGTGTCTGCTGAAAGTGCAGATAGATGAATATGAAAGACTGCAAATGAGTATCTTGGCTGACTTGATTTAGTACAGCTTGGAGTTTTTCTGTTGCATTGAATCTGTCTTTTATTAACTGGTTGAACAGAAAGCCTTAGGGCAATAAATTTTATCATTAAAGAAATGGATGCTTAGCTGTTTTTATTTTAAGAAGATATTCTAAGCTCGTCTTGATAGAATGCTAATTTTGGCCTAAGGTCATGTTGTTTGGCATAATTAGAACAAACCTGTAAAGCCCACACTTTAAAGGGATAGTATACCCCAAAATGAAAACTTTCTGTTAATGTATTCATCCTCTGGCTATCTACAGTTTGTGATGAAGCTGAGTTTTTCTTCAGAATAACATTAAAGAAGCCTATTCATTAAATGCAAGTCAGTAATACTAAAACTTTGAGAGTCAAAAAGCACAATTAATATTAACATTACATCGGTTTTATGATGCAAAAAGATGTCAGGGTGGACATTGGCATGTATTTTTTATTTCAAACAGTCAGTGAGCTCCATTATATGGACTTTAAAAGGATATCCTTTATAAAGACTGAGACAGATATTGCCAAAAGGTTTGTATTGTCCACTCATGTATTGCATGGTGTAGTATGTGCGTATAAGTGTTGTAACTAATTAACAATAAAATATTAAATAAATAATTAAATAAATAAAGTAATAAATAAAATAAAAAAATAAATAAATAACAATGCATATGTCCACCCTGTCAAGGAGGGATTTGTGAAAGGGTGGACAATGACAGGGAGGATCTTTGGTTAAAGATAGCATTTATTCAGCACAGGTTGTACCTGCAGCTGGTAAAGTGTTTCCCTATTTAAGCTCTTTGTACACAGTTTAAAAGCTATATTTTTGATTTCTGAATTTTTTATATTAATTAATATTTCACTATGACCGGGTGGACATGTTAAGCTTGACAACATTCAGTTTCTAACACAATATGAGGAAAAATAGGAAACATAAGTGTAGATAGTTACTGTGTGCACAGCAGATGTTTCAACCTCTGAAGAAAGACAAAATGGGTATGGGGATGGCAATGTGTACATCAGAGGGTTTCTTAAGGGGGCATTTACCACATGACAGGGTGGACAGCAATTTTAAGAACATCTGCAAAATGACTAATAATATTGTGAAAACAAAATAAAAGTTATTAAAATTACTTATTTTATCAAATAGTTTGTTAAAAACAATAAGAATATTTAAAATTATTTTTGATTTTATCTAATTTACCTATTTTTTATACTCGCTGAAGTTGGGACATGGCAAAATCACATCCATTCAATAAAAGAATATGGCAAAAATTGACAAACATACTTCAGAACACTTATAGTTCTACCTGCATGTGTGTAAAGGTTTAACTAATTATATTAAAACATCAGAATTTCATTATTTCGCACTTTGTGCATATAGGACTGATTCTATCTTGTGGGACATCAAAGGCACTTTATAGTGATAATGACCCAGATAGCTTAAGGGTGAATAGAATAATAATTGTGGGGTGATTATTATTCTGGGGTGAACTCTCACTTTTTCAAGACACTGATATGACCCCTGACACATTTACGCTAATTTCTTACAGATAAAGACACATAAACAGCATGTTTTGATTGTGTAAATCATTAAAGGAATCTTTTCAGGGGCACGCTTCTGTCTAATCTTTAATGTTCTACTGAAAAATGTCACCTACATCTTGGGTGGCCTGAATGAGGGTGAATAAATTAAAAGCAAATGTATTATCAGGTGCACTGTCCCTTTAAGAGAACACTAAATCAATTATACACTTCAATTATAAATAGGCATTTTAAAATAATTAAGTGGTACAGCATATTTTCATTTAGCCAATAAGAGAATGAACATTATTTTTCAATCCTATTATGAAAAGACAACTGCGTCATTTTCTGTAACTTTTCTTATATGTCTAAAAGGGGTGTCAAGCTCAGTTCCTGGAGGGCCGCAGCCCTGCACAATTAGTTTCAACCCTGCTTCAACACACTTACCTGTAGGTTACATACAAGCCTGAAGGACAATTAGTTCGATCAATTGTGTTTAATTAGAGTTAAAGCTGAACTGTGCAGAGCTGCTGCCCTCCAGGCACTGAGTTTGACACCTGTGGTTTAAAGCAGCAGTTCCCAAAGTGGGGGTCTCGGGACAATGCAGAGCTGTTGCTTGGTGATTTCCAAAAATCTAATTCATTTTATTAAACTATTAGAATCACCATATTTTATCCATAACCTACAGAAGAAACAATAATAATTAGTAGTTACATAAAACAACAACAACATGCTAATAAAAAAACTTTGTTTTCATTGGATTGCGACCACTGGGGTGATTAAAGTTAAATTAAAAACACAACAATAGCATCAGATACAGCTGATTGATTTTATGGCACTAGGTTAAACTTTCTAACATCCTTATGGCACTCATGTACACTAAAAATAAATACAGGCCATGACTGAACATGGAGGATGGTCTCAGATTGGCATTCTCCAAAATAAAATGAAGAACAGAGGTGGACCTATTGGTATGTGTGGTTTGTTGTTTGCAATGTTTGTATATTTATAACCACGGATAGTGGGGGTCACGAGTCACTGGCATTGTTATTTTGGAGGTCGCAGGCTGAAAAGTCTGGGAACCCCTGGTTTAAAGGTAACACAGACCCATCTCTATTTATTACACAGTTACTGTAACTGTAAACTTTATTGTCCCCCTTTGGGGCTATTTGTCGTGCAGCATAATAGATTTACAATACATATATCATCATACCACACACTTAAGACAAACAATAAACAACAGTAATAGTACTAAAAACAGCAACTCTTCCCATTGAAATTCAGCAAATCAATCGCAAAAGGAACAAATGAAAATTTAAATCTGTTGGTCCTTGCCAAAGGGACCCTATACAGAGATCCTGAGGGAAGCATTTGAAATGAATCAAAAAGAGGATGAGATATATCAGATGTAATCTGACAGGCTTTCTTTAACACCTGTATTTCATACAAATAGGATAACCCCAGCACTTTTATCCTTAATACTTTACTAAAGGTATTTAAAACCTTAGACAGTGATTTCTTCTGTTTTACTTTTAAAGAAGCAAACCAACAAATCAACGAAAAGGTACAAATTGATTCTTTATAAGCCTTATAAAATGCCATCATCAGAGTCCTATCATTAATAAACTTCACTAGTTTTTGCAGACAATAAAGTTTTTGTTGGCCTGTCCTACACAGTCTTTCAGTATTTTCAGCAAAATGTTATTCATTATCAATAATGTACCTATGTACTTATCACTATTTCAATCTGGTAGTTAACCATTGTAGGGCATAGCAACCGGGGGATATGTTCCCCTCACTTTTAGAAACAAACCATTTAGAAACGGGTGAATAATAATAATATGAACGTAAACTTTTGGATCTCATACAGCTTTGGAACCCCCCCCCCCCCCCCCCCCCAATTTTGGAATGTCCACTACACCCCTGCGAGTACCTAAAACCACTCCTGCCTCTGCTGCAGGTCAATACACTTCTTTGTTTTCAAGTAGTACAAACACGTCTCTTGATATTAATCCTATGTTCAGAGAAGCAGTAAAATATGCTTGATCAGTACTTCTGGTGTTCATAAACTCAGTTTCTTTTCTTGGGATTTCCTGCCCCCTATTGGACAAGTATGCATACAACGATCAGGAAAAAACAAGGAAAAAAACGTTGTTTCTTCTACATTGGTCGCTATAGCATTACAACAGGAAGTGGAACTAAGCAATGTAACTAACCGCTAAAGGTGGATAGTCAACATTCTGCTCCGTTTCAAGTGAGTAAACACCATAATCTAGCTATGTTGTCGGACAAAGCTACAAAAGCGTTTTGTTTTTGGGACGGCAGGACTGAACATGTTCTGTGTTAATAAATGTGTAATCGTAATGCTTCTTGTGAATTGACGGTTAAGATAATCTCTTCTTCAGTCCTTTAGTCATCATGGCAGACAGGAGTCCATCTATCGTGGTTGTCGGTGCAGGTGTGGCAGGACTCGCTGCTGCCAAGAAGCTGAAAGAATATGGGTTTAATGACGTCACGATGCTGGAAGCCGCCGAAAATGTTGGAGGAAGAGTAGCTACTGCAACTCTGGGTAAATACCTGTTTTTTACAGTCATTGGTGAATACATCATAACCCTCTCAAGTTTCTGCTTAGTCCGTCACTTATTAATCAAATATGAAAGTTGGAAACTATTTGCCGTCTCAATAAAGTTTAAAAACGTTAAACTCTGTAAGAATCTAATGGTCATTTGAAGAAAGAGTCCTTAACCCTTTAACTGCCCATCAAGAAAAACATTTTTGGATTGCATTTCTTAAGTCCTATGTTAATCAGGGGCAGATTTAGTGATTTTGGGGCCCTATAGCAATCCCAGTCATGGGGCCAAAGTCCTGAAATGCACCTTTTCTACTTTTATTTATATTGCTGTTTTTTATATCACTCAATCATCTTTTAAACATTTTAAATTAATGCAGTCTCTACATTTTAAGTGATTATTTTCTTAAAATGAATTTACTACTAAAATAATATATATATATATATATATATATATATATATATATATATATATATATATATATATATATATATATATATATATATATATATATATTTTTTTTTTTTTTTTTTTTTTTTTAATAAATTTTACTGCTGGACTGCTTCATGATGGATATTTTATTTGGTGATATTATTATTACATAACAATATATTATTATAATAATATTATATTTTATTGTATACTAAAAATACATTAAAATTTTATTTGTTTAACTCACTAAAAATAAATATGGTAGAAAACGATGTTATATACAGTTTATAGGTATAATTTATACTTCTAGATATTTATTGTGGGCCCCCAGATTTCCTGGGGCCCTAAGCAGCCGCTTACCTTGCTTATTGGTTAAATCCGCCCCTGATGTTATTGTCTCCTAATGTCGCTAGTTAACACACTCAATGCATTTTTTTCAACATATCCCAAAATTTCTAAAATATTAACCTCTACCAAATGGTTGATATGTCGGTTTTTGGCAAAAGTACCGGAATTAAAAACAGACCAATTTTAAAAAGACCAATTTAAAAACATAATAAAAATAAAACATTTTTGAATACTAAATCGTCTTTATTTTTTGAAGTATGCCATAAAATATTTCAGATTCTCATTTAACATGTTTTCTTGTTTTTTGTTTGTTTGTTTGTTTTTTACAATAGAACCAAAATCAAGTGTATTAGTGCAAAAGGATTATGTTTGATTGATTTTTTTTTTAGTAAACCGTTTTTTAAAACGTCATTATTTAAATCAGTCGAAATATGGTCAACCATTTGGTAAAACGGGCAGTTAAAGGGTTAAAGAAATCAACCAAGGTTTTATTATGGTTAGTGTAACAATTATTTTATTTAATCTAATTAATTTTTTTAATGTATGGGTACTTTTACTGTTGTTCTTGTCAACACTAAAACTCCTGGGTTGTCATAACCCAAATGTTGGGTATGGTCAAACTCAGCATTGTTGTTGTTGTTTTCAATTAAATGTAAATGGAAACCAACCCAGTGGCTTGGTTTGTCCATATTTCACACAACATTGGGTTACCACAACATTTTATTGTGTAATACCAATAGCAATAGCAGTAAAACCATATATAGCAATAATATTTCATAAAAGATTGTACATGAGGATGAGCATTTTTGTAAACATTAATTGCAAATGTTAGTAGTAATTAATCAGAAAACCATAAATCAACAACAAGCATCAAATAACTATCTTTTAATGCCAATATTATGTAAGTGTTTACAATATTATGTACAGTTGAAGTCAGAATTATTAGCCCCCCGTTTACTTTTTCCTCAATTTCTGTTTAACAGAGAGAAGATTTTTTTTCAACACATTTATAAACAATAGTTTTAATAACTCATTTCTAATAACTGATTTATTTTATCTTTGCCATGATGACAGTAAATAATATTTTACTAGATATTTTTCAAGACACTTCTATACAGCTTAAAGTGATATTTAAAGGCTTAACAAGGTTAATTAGGTTAACTAGGCAGGTTAGGGTAATTAGGCAATTTATTGTATAACGATAGTTTGTTCTGTAGACTATCGAAAAAAATATAGCTTAAAGGGGCTAATAATTTTGACCATAAATTAAAAAAATTAAAAACAGCTTTTATTCTAGCCGAAATAAAACAAATAAGACTTTCTGCAGAAGAAAAAATATGATGAAACATACTGTGGAAATTTCCTTGCTCTGTTAAACATAATTTGGGAAATATTTAAAAAAGAAAAAAAATTTAAAGGGTGGCTAATAATTCTGACTTCAACTGTAGGTGTTTATTGCACTAATCAAACATTTTAGTTAATTAACTGTTATACAAATGAATATTTTGAAGTTCTTCCATTAGTTTTGGCATGCAAATATGGCATTTTCCAGTGTTAGTTCAAAGGAGACTAAAAGAGGTTGTTTCTTAGAGGAACCTAAATCTTTAGACTCATGAGAATGTAGTTTCACTTCCATTAAAAAGTCCAAAATCCTTTTTTTGCTGTGATGACAGATTGCACCACACCATTTAAAATTCATTTATGAAACGAAAATTTACTCCTCCTTGAACCAACCTTTTTTCTAATGTTTATAGCAACTTTCTTTATTCTTATTTCTAAATCTCAAGAAATTTTATATACTAAAGGTGCAGTCATAGACTGTAAAAGATATGGGTGTAGTATCCGTGATGTCACCCATTGGTTTCTGAAGAACGCAAAAGAAGCTACAAGTGGGCGTGGCCAACCGTCAACATTTTGTTCACGCGTCATCGCACTGACCGGAGGATACCATACAAGGGCAAAGAGGCGGAGCGTGAGCGGAGTGTGAGCGGAACTACAGACACCTGCTAGCATTTTGCTTAGACAGGCTTTTCTTTGGGAGAAACATTTAATACTTCATTACCTGCGACTCATTGGTGTTCTGACCACATGTGCTTGGTTGTACACCATATCAATAAAGTGTTTAGTGTTTTAAAAACACTGTTGTAAAACATTGAGCCACTAAGCATTGCTCTTATGATGTTTTTTTACAGGAGGAAAGGCGAATACTTTCAAATACTTAAAATATAGTCTGTGTTAGTAACACTGTATGACAACGTTTCAGATGACTGTTTTATAGCCTACGGCTAATCAATCTGTTAGATTCTGGATTGCATTCAAGTTTTAAAGAAAAATATAAATGATAAATGATCTTAAATAAAACAAATACATTTATAGAGATGGTATATAAGTATATAATTTCACTCACCTGGGAAATGCAGGACATGTGAATGGTTTATAAGCACAAGTAAGTGCACACAGCATGCCATATCATCTGATAATTGTAAGAAATAATTCCAAAAGGCAATTGACTGTGTAAAGCCACATAAAACAAAACAAAAATACGATGTACAGGATATGCCGAGTTCAGCGGCTAATCAGCCGGAATAAGCTGAGGTGAAGTGACAATGACCAGCGAGACCTAGCTGTCACTCAAGTGGCCACGCCCTTAATTATGCAGACTTGTATAACCTAATATAAACTAAATGGATCACCCCCTCACAGTTGTCATGTTCCAGGCTGTAAACACCTTTTTTATTCTGCTGTAAAGTTGGCCATTTTAACAGTGGGCTCAATAGAAATTTGCTCTATTATGGAGCCAGGCCTAGCAGAATTTCGATGAATTGCAGTTTCAGTTACATCCGTATTTGCTTCACGAGGGAGAGCGGGAGGTTGCCGCTTGGGTGCAGTATGTAAGTTTGACACCCAGTGATTGAACTAGGTATTGCATTCCTGGATAAAAAAACAACCACAAGTGCAGGTTGCCAGATTGTGGGCCAACAGGAGCGAGCCTAAATAGCGAGGCCAAAGGCTTATTTAAGACGATTTAAATCATGTTCTGAATAAAAGCAACGATAGAAGAAATATCACTCAATAGAACAAATATTTTCCAAATTAAAAGGGGTTTTTGTTCTAACTAACCCCTCGAATTGATATATTAGAAACGGCTTCTATTTCTTGCAGCTAAACAACTAACAATGATCACCTCAGGTACACCTCATATGCTTTTTTCAGTGTTAAATGCTAATAATATGAGATTGAATGCCCTTTTACATGACATTTATTGCCCTACAACTGAAAGCAGCAGCAGATAGTTCACCTCAGATCTTGAAAATGAAATAAACCATTTGAAATTGAACTTCAGTGCAAGCCAACATATATCAGTGATTCAGCATCTACATTTAATAATGTTAAAGAGGTTTAATATATATATTAATTAGATTATGAACTTTAAGTTAAATTTCTGTCGTGTTTTGTCTGGCACAAACTGCTTATCACTGCATATCTCGTCACGAAGCGCGTTGGCATGGGGTTACACTGTAACCTGCTCACTTAATGTTTACGTTTGTAATATTTATATTATTTGCTATTTAATAACCTTATGTGGAACTCTGAACCTGTGTCTCATTTCGGAGTCTGCTACTGTCCTCCTGAGGTCACATTTCGGTCATGGACGCATGCTTTGAGAGCCTTTCTGAATGAATAAATGAAATATGCGTTTTGACAACAAGGTAACCCGGTGTGCTGGAATATAATTGGCTAAATTGGCAGTGGGCGGGTTGAAAGTACCAAAACAAAGACAGCATTTCGGCACGCAACAGACATTTTCAAAGCAGAATAACTGACTTCAGCATTGTTTTTCAGACAAACAAGAATGTTCAGTTAGCATGTTTCCTAAATATATGCAAACATATTATGGTGTTTTTATGCTTTAAATCAGTCAAAAGCTTACATACAGAACCTTTAATTACATATAGGAGTGTTAGGTTATATACCATATTAAAATCTAACAGTGTCATTGTCTTTCTTTTCCCGTCAAAGGTAATGCATGTGTTGACACCGGAGCGCAGTACATCCATGGGACGTCAGAAAAAAACCCAGTCTTCTGTCTACTAAAATACCTTCTAAATCAGCTCCCTGAGATGGGCGAAGAAGTATTTTACAATAATAAGGGGCACAAAGTGAATGCAAACTTCGCCAGACGTGTGTATGAAGACGGGGAGAGCTTCATTCAATACCGTGGCACGGGAAACTCAGGAAAGAGTTTAGGTGAACACTATGCAGAGAAAACCCGCGGTGTGATTGATAGCTTGCAAGAAGCTGACGAGAAAGCAAAAATGCAGAGTGTTTTTGCTTTGGTTGGAAAAGACATGCTGATTGACATTGGTGCTTCAGACCTTCACCGAATCTCTCTTGACTCGTGGCAGTATTATATCGATATGGGAGACAGTGTCAATATTGCAGGGTATGACGATCATTTGCAGTCATTGATCGTTTAATGATTAATTTATTTATTTAGTTAATTATTGTATGTCCATCAGGTTCATGTATCAGCTTGTGGATCTACTAAAAGAAGACTTCCCTAAGGATCGTTTGCTGCTGAAAAAAGAAGTCCGTACGATCAAATGGGATGGATCCTTCCCTTCTCCACGAAATGAAGCTTCTTCTGAAGGAAAAGTCCGCCAGTACCCAGTTTGCATTGTCTGTGAGGATGGAGAGGAGATTCTAGCTGATCATGTAATAGTAACCGTTTCACTGGGTATGTATTGATAAGGAGTGAACAGTGATGAGACTATATACTCACTGGCCACTTAATTAGGTACACATTGCTAGGCGCTTTCTTGTTCCCTATCATCCAAGTTTCACAGTAGAAATTCAAGCCATCAATCTTTTCTTGTCAAGTTTTGCTGAGCCTGTGCGAATTTTGCTGTTCTCAGCTGACAAGAGTGTCACCAGTGTGATCTTCCGCTGTTGTTTACTTGTCTGCTTCAAGGTTAAATACAATGTTCACTCAGAGATGCACTTCTGCAGTTCTTGATTATAACAAGTAGTTATAAGAGTTACTGTTGGCTTTTACTTAAAATCTTTTTTCACCATTATTGTCTGACTTCTGACATTGATTATTTTACCCATGCATATTTTCTTTTTTTTTCTGTCCATTTTCGGTAAACTCTTTGAGATTGTGGTAAAAATCACACCAGGCTGTCTGGCATCAGAAATCATGTCACATTCAAAGTCACTTAAATCACCTTTTTCCCCTCATTCTGATGTTTGGATTAAACAGTAGCATGTCTTTTTGACTAAAATGCACTGAGGTTGCGACTATGTGATTGGCTATAAGCAGTTTTAAGGGTGTACCTAATAAAGTGGCCAGTGAGTGTATGTATAGCCAGTTACAATGGATCTTCTCTCTGAGCAACTAAGTGTTTGTTTGTTTGTTTGTTTGTTTATGTGTGTTTGTTTGTTGTTGCTTTTTTCTTTCTTTTTCTTTCTTTCTTTCTTTCTTTCTCTTTCTTTCTTTCTTTCTTGTTTTTGCAGGCTGCCTAAAAGCACAAGCATCCAGCCTCTTCACCCCCAGTCTTCCAACTGAGAAAATTGAGGTCATCAATAAGCTGTGCTTTGGCAATATTGCCAAGATCTTTCTGGAGTATGAAGAGGCATTCTGGGAGAATGATATTGGTTCTATCAGCTTTATTTATGAGGATGACACCCCTGCCTCCATTTCCACCAACAAAATGCAGTGGCTCAAAAGCGTGCAGAGCTTTTCTGTCCTGAGCCCCAAAGAAAGGTTAATGTTGTATTAAACAACTGAAATATTCAATAGTGAATTTAGGTAAAATTTATTTTAAAGCAGTGGCAATCTTATGTATGGTGGATTGGCATAGTAGATATGAGTAAACATTGAACATGGTTTACTTTAAATAATATAATAGTATGACACCTTCAAAGAAATGCAGCATTGTTGATTGTTCGTTCTCTTAAATTTAGGTTTGGAAATGTTTTAATTGGCTGGTGTCCTGGAGAAATAGCAGACCTGGTGGAAACCATGACAGATAATGAACTCTCAGCTGCTGTCACTGACCACCTCAAAATGTTCTTTGGTAAAGTATTCTTTAGAGGAAAATGTATTAGTAGCTTGTGCTTGCTAATGTGTCAGTTATGGGGCTTAAAATAAATAAAGGTCTTTTTTAAGTATCAATACTGTATTTGTGATAAGTTCCAAAAAACATTTGTAATTTTATTTATTTATTTTTTCTACTCTGAAGGACCCAGTGCAAACATTCCTCAGCCGAAATCTATACTGTGCACTAAGTGGCGCAGCAACAAATTTGTGAAGGGAAGTTATTCCTTTCTTCCTGTTGCTGTTGATGGGCAAGTTATGGACACATTGGCACAACCACTAGAGGGCAGCCAGTTTCCTGATGCAGTATGTGATTTATTTTTCATATATCATTATATTGATTTAATACAAGTTATAAATATATTTTTTAAACTGCATTTGAGTAAGATGTCGGCTGTTTAAAAGGATGTTTTCAGTATGTCATGTATGGTCAATTAGAACTAAAGCATTTTCACTTATTTCAGCATCTGCAGGTCATGTTTGCAGGTGAGGCCACGATGAAGACTCTTTATGGCACAGTGCAAGGAGCTCTACTTTCAGGACACAGGGAGGCAGACAGACTGGCAGCACATTATAAGGAGAGAATGGCTTCCACTGCAGCGTCAATGGACAAGCACATTTAGAGTTTAGAGTTTAAATATATTACTTGTCTAAAATTCAGAGTAGTGTTGCAATCTGAACAAACCTACACCATGATGTTGCTATGAAAAGTGTTTTAATGAGAAAAGACTGAGATGTACTGATACTGTACCTTAAATTTTATTTTTGCCCACATTTACAGTAAACAATGCAGAATCAGTTTCAAATCGAAATATACCACGATTTAAGATAACTGTATTAAGAGGATGAGAAGTGGATAAACTGGTTATCTTAAGTCTCTTATCTTGGTATCTTAGTCATGGATGGTTGGAAATGTGATATTTTTTAGGACACTGGTTTCCAATTTTGACAGTAACCATAAAATTTTACATACATTCTGAGTATGTGAAAACTTTCAGGTGTTATAGAGTAAAATGGGGTGGCGCAGTGAGTAGCGCTGTCGACTCACAGCAAGAAGGTCGCTGGTTCGAGCCTGGGCTGGGTCAGTTGGCATTTCTGTGTGGAGTTTGCATGTTCTCCCCGTGTCCGTGTGAGTTTCCTCCGGGCGCTCTGGTTTCCCCCACAAGTCCAAAAACATGCACTATAGGTGAATTGGGTAAGCTAAATTGTCCATAGTGTATATGTGTGAATGTAAATAGATGTTTCCCAGTGATAGGTTGGAAGGGCATCTGCTGTGTAAAACATATGCTGGATAAGTTGGCGGTTCATTCTGCTGTGGGAACCCCTGAACAATAAAGGAACTAAGCCGGAAAGAAATTAATGAATAAAGGGTAAACTAACAAAGAATAATATTAGGAATGAATGAAGTTGCTCCCATTGTTGTTTTCACTTGGTGGATTTCCTCAGTCCAGTTTGACAAATTGCAGTTATTCGTAATGTAAACTGTGTGTAAGTTACCCAACAAAATGTACTCAAAGACTAAAACAGAAAATTGACCCTACCTGAAACGTATTTGCTTATTTGAACGTAATAGTGTGTCAATCCATGAAAAGTAATCGGACCTTGAGCTGTGCTTTGCTTCATATCTGTTTTTGTACTTTCTGTTTAGATTTTAAAATAAAATACAACATGCTAGATTTTGGCTTGTAAGTAGTCGAGTCGCATTAATAAACTTTAACAAAACTCCAAGCGGAACTAGCAGAAGCTGCCGTACAAGTTTCCAGCGGAACGTTTAAGCTGATGCACCTCCATGCTGTTTGTTGATGGTGACCTTCTTCATTCTGAAGTTATGAATATATTCTCACGCTTATGAATACATTTATTAGATAGACACTTCCAACGTTGCAAACATTATGTCCATGGCTTTAAATACAGTCGGCAATCCCTGCAAGGGCGTATGTAGGTAAGTTAGCATTAGCACCGTGATGTATAATGTGATAGTGTGTGCATTTTAGCTTTACATTACCTCACAATTCATTCTGCCTCGAGTGGTTTTAAACATTTTTTGTGTTACTTATGTTTAACACAAAAATACATACTGTTCAATACATGAAGTCAGCTTTGAACAACTAACTTTTTAAAAAAAATATCTTCTTTTGTTTTTATTATAAAAGAAAGAAACTCAAATAGGTTTTAAAGAAGTAAAGAGTGTGTAAATGGTGACAGGAATGTCATTTTTGGTGAACTAACATTTCATCCTTTGCATACTTCTGTTAAACTGCAGCTACGTTAATGGAAACACCGTCCTAAATTTCTAAAGTAATGTTTAGATTAATGTCATTGTACATTTGCTGTTGTTGTTTTGCACAGGTGTCTTCAGGCAGTTTTCACCCACAGGTGTTTTCAAGCCACATCCTCATTTCACAGCACAGTCTTTCAGTCAAATTCCAACAGAACCAGCGTGGTCCGTCTTGGCAGGCAGAAATATGAGAGAATGTATCCAGTTCTGCTGGTCAGACCTGATGGGTCCACCATCAACATCAGATATCAGGAGCCCAGAAAATTAATGAAGGTGAGTTCTTTATATTCATTCATTCATTATCCTCCGGCTTAGTCTTTTTAATTATCTGGGGTCTCCACAGTGGAATGAATCGCCAACTATTCAAGTATATATTCCAGTGAATGCCCATCCAGCTGCAACCCAGCACTGGGAAACACCCATATACTATCACATTCACACACATATACTATGGCAAATTTAGCTTATTTAATTCACCTATAACGCATGTCTTTAGACTGTGGGGGAAACCGGAGCACCTGGAGGAAATCTGCATGAACACGGTAAGAACATGCAAACTCCACACAGAAATGCCAACTGACTCAGGCAGGGCTCGAACCAGTGACCTTTTTGCTGTGAGGCAACAGTTCTAACCACTGAGCCACAGTGTTGCCTAGTTCTTAATATCATCATTATTAAACCAGCAGGCACAGGACGTCAACATGACGTTAGATTGACATTGTACCCCAACATTGTGGGGCATTGCATTTGTTTGGAAATGAGTTGACGTCAGAACTCAACATTACGCCGGCATTTTGTTTACTTTCCAACGCAACCTAAAAACATCCAAATATCAATGTCTAATGATGTTACAGCTTGACATTGTGAGGATGTTACCAATATTTCGGTTGCCATACCAGACGATTAAATGTCAATATTTGACATCTATATGATGTTGGTTTAAGTTGACGCTTTGGCGCAGTAGGTAGTGCTGTCGCCTCACAGCAAGAAGGTCACTGGTTCGAGCCTCGGCTGGGTCAGCTGGCATTTCTGTGTGGAGTTTGCATGTCTGCTGGGAAAGTTCAAATACATGCATACATAAAGCTATAGTTTATTAAATTTGTTGCAATGCTATTCCATTTTTAGTGGAACATGAGAGTCATTTGAAAACAACCTTAACAATCAGTAATACTGTATCTGACAACTTTTTTTTTTTTCTTTGTCAGATGCCTGTGGACATCACTACACTCTCTGAAATGGAGAGGAAGATCAGGATGCGGAAAAGAGAGCCGAAGAAGGGAGCAAAGAAAGAATTGGAAGATTATGATGATGATTTCAAAGCTGACGATTACAGCAAATTCTGGAAGAAGAAATGAGTGGACTGATGTGATTGATGCCTCCTTTAGATTATTTATGTTGTCTTTACAAATACACTTTTGTTTTACGTCACCCTCCAATTAAAACGCCCTGAAATATTTGTAGTGAGCTTTTGTATCTTTTTGAATTTGGACTAAATTGTGGGATTCTTTTTGAAATGATGTGTGTGTGTGTGTGTGTGAATATCAAAGACATTTTAATAGTTTAATTGACATTTTAAATAGTCTAATTGACATTTTAATAGTATGATTGACATTTTAAATAGTTTGATTGACATTTTAAATAGTTTGATTGACATTTTATATAGTTTGACATTTTAAATAGTCTAATTGACATTTTAATAGTATGATTGACATTTTAAATAGTCTGATTGACATTTTAAATAGTTTGATTGACATTTTAAATAGTCTGACATTTTAAATAGTTTGATTGACATTTTAATAGTATGATTGACATTTTAAATAGTTTGATTGACATTTTAAATAGTCTGATTGATATTTTAATTGCCCGATTGACATTTTAATAGCCCGGTTGACATTTTAATAGTCTGATTGACTTTTTAACAGCCTGAATGACATTTTAATAGTCCGATTGACATTTTAATAGTCTGATTGACTTTTTAACAGCCTGAATGACATTTTAATAGTCTGATTGACATTTTAATAGTCTAAGTGACATTGTAAATAGTCTGATTGACAGTTTAAATAGTCTGATTGACATTTTAACAGCCTGAATGACATTTTAAATAGTCTGATTGACATTTTAATAGTCTTAAGTGACATTTTAATAATCTGATTGACATTTTAATAATCTGATTGACATTTTAACAGTCTGATTGACGTTGTAAATAGTGTGATTGACATTTCAACACTCTGATTGACATTTTAAATAGCGTGATTGACATTTTAATAGTCTGAATCACATTTTAAATAGTGTGATTGACATTTTAATAATCTGATTGACATTTTAACACTGATTGACATTTTAAATAGTCTGAATGACATTTTAAATAATGTGATTGACTTTTTAATAATATGATTGACATTTTAACACTGATTGGCATTTTAAATAATCTGACTGACATTTTAATAGTCTGACTGACATTTTAAATAGTCTGATTGACATTTTAAATAGTCTGATTGACAGTTTAATAGTCTGATTTACATTTGAATAATCTGATTGACATTTTAAATAGCCTTAAATAGTCTTTTAATATCACTATTGTTACACTGATTGATATTTTAGCACCCTTTTGTAAATTGTAGATCATAGACATTATTATTTTGCTCAATACTGTAGCATTTTGTTGCTTAAACTCTTTATCTTTGATATATTTTTGTCTCCCTAAAATGTTTGATTTGATATAATTACATTAGCTTACAGTGTCCTCAAGTGGTGATAATATAATGCATAACTCCTGCATTCTCAGCATTCTCTACAGCAAGCTGATTAATTATTAATGAAATCAGCACCTGCTTCAAAGTTCACACTTTCACCTCAGGCAGTGTAGAAAATGCCAGCTTCACCTGAGCCTGTGACGGGCACTCCAGAGCCCGAGGAGGTGCCCGCCAAGTTTACTTTGGAGGCTGCTGATATTGCCGTGGTTGTGGTTTACTTTGTGTTTGTATTGGCAGTTGGAATATGGGTAAGTGAATACCTGCCGCTCCTCTGTTAGTATGTACATTAATGTGAAGAACTCAGCTATGTCTAATTCATGTTGAAGAGATAAAGCTGCTTTGTGTTTGATTTGTAGTCTTCCATCAGAGCCAACCGTGGGACAGTGGGTGGATATTTCTTGGCAGGACGATCCATGACCTGGTGGCCAGTGAGTATTTGTGTTTTTTTTTTTATTGTGTTTTACTCTTAATTATGAAGCTGGAATGTTTCTCTTGAGCACACAAGGAAGCATTTTGATTTTTAAAGTCCTTGTCTGAAATTACTACCAGGAAAAGGGAAATAATGAAATCACTATATGCTTATAGAGTGAAGAATTCAGATAAACACAAAAAAGATTTACAAAATATGAATATATATATATATATATATATATATATATATATATATATATATATATATATATATATATAATTTTAACACAGATATCATACATACATACATTTTCTTTTCGGCTTACTCCTGGGTTGCCACAGCAGAATGTTTTACGCAGCGGACGCCCTTCCAGCTGCATCTCATAACTGGAAAACATCCATACACACACATACACTACAGACAGTTTAGCTTACCCAATTAACCTGTACCACATGTTTTTGGAATTGTGGGGAAAACCGAAGCACCCGGAGGAAACACACGCAAACACAGGAAGAACATGCAAACTCCACACCGAAATGCCAACTGACCCAGCCGAGGCTCGAACCAGCAACCTTCTTGCTGCGAGGCGAACGTGCTTCCCACTGCACTACTGTGCAGCCCACACAGATATCAGTATTTTTATATCAGTATATCAGTATTTTTACAGCTACTGTAAATTTGTTTGTGATATTTTTGTATCTTTAAAAAATCTATTTGGTTATTTTGTGTCAGATCAGAATTTTAGAAAGTTCCCTGGCTTACATTTATGACTTTATTAATATTTAAATTTCTAAAAATACATTTAGGGATAAAAGCCTAACAAAATGATTATTTACTGGGTAATTCAGTTTTTTGTAAAGGGGTAAAAAATGGATTAAATTATATTAATGTAGATTAGATTTTTTTAAAATTTTGATATGTCAATGACAGATTTTATATGTTTGTACGTAGGTACAGTGCATGCGGAAAGTATTCACAGCACTTCCATTTTTCCAAATTATATTTATGTTACAGCCTTATTCCAAACTGGATTAAATTAATTTATTTCTTCAAAGTTCTACACACAATACCCCATAATGACAATGTGAAAAAAGATTTTTTTGAAATTATTGCAAATTCATTAAAAATAAAAAACCTGAAAACACACACATTTTCACAGTATGTCTGATAATATTTTTTCTTCTGGATAAAGTCTTATTTTATTTCAGCTAGAATACTAGCAGTTGTTAATTTTTTAAAAACTGTTTTAAGGACAAAATTATTAACCCCTTTAAGCAAAATGTTTTTAGATAGTCTACAGAACAAACCATCATTATACAACAACTTATTATTGTAAGCCTAATTACTTATTAGGGTAAGCCTAATTACCCTAACCTGCCTAGTTAACCTAATTAACCTAGTTAAGCCTTTAAATGTCACTTTAAGCTGTATAGAAGTGTCTTGAAAAATATCTAGTCAAATATTATTTACTGTCATCATGGCAAAGAGAAAAGAAATCAGCTATTAGAAATGAGTTATTAAAACTATTATGTTTGGAAAAGTGTTGAAGAAATCTTCTCTTTGTTAAACAGAAATTGGGGAAAAAAATAAATAGGTGGGCTAATAATTCAGATTTCAACTATATATATATATATATATATATATATATATATATATATATATATATATATATATATATATATATATATATATATATATATATATATATATATAGTGCTCAGCATAAATGAGTACACCCCTCACAGATCTGTTTTAAGTTAATAATATACAAATAATATATTTGTGTATATGTACATAAAAAAAAAAACAGAACACAGGTCAGAAAAATGTACATCCAACTGAATGTGTTGGGGAAAATATTAAATAATAATAATAATATATTTCAGTTTAATAAACCGGAAAACTCACAATAAAAATAAAAATATTAAATTTAGTTGAAATTTTGTAGTGTTACTTTTTTCATTGTAATAACTCAATACAATTTTTAATGTATTATCTTTCTATTCCTAAAGATGTTCGATGACCACACTCTTATTTTAATGAATATAGCTATTTAATCAAACTGTATATATTATTATTATTATTATACAGTGTATATAATTTTTTCACAGTTTGCATGTCTCTAAATTAAGAAGTGTTTAATATCCCTCTTAATATTCTATGGATTTTACACAAACCAAAATTTTTTAAAAGCCTTACATGGTACAAAAATAGATCTACCAATCACTGTGTTAAAAAATTAAAAGTTATTTGGCTCAGAACTTTTGTTCTATGTAGTGTTCCCTCTCTCTCTCTCTCTCTCTCAGAACTTTTATTCTATGTCCCTCTCTCTCTCTCTCCCTCTCTCTCTCTCTCTCTCTCTCTCAGAACTTTTATTCTATGTCCCTCTCTCTCTCTCTCCCTCTCTCTCTCTCTCTCTCTCAGAACTTTTGTTTTATGTCCCTCTCTCTCTCTCTTTCTCTCTCTCTCTCTCTCTCTCTCTCTCTTTAAAACTCTTTCTTCATTTTTATTTTGTTATTAGTTTAGCTTTTGTAATTTTAGAACATACTACCGAATACAAATGAAATAAAAACTGCTGTGGCAACTATCAAAGACAACTTTTAAAAAGAAGTTTAAGTTGTGATTCTTTTGTTTGACTTGAGATCATTTCATGTAACTATACTGTTAAAAATATCTGTTAATTAACAGTTTCTGTATGGGACCTTGATCTCTGCTCTGTCGACTTTGTTGTAGAAAATCCAACTCAATCCATATAATATATAGAGAAATAAGTCTTTAAAATAACATAAAATGTACTGGCAGTTTATTACAAGGTTTGTGTAGCGTAATATATAACACAAACCCAGACAATATATCACTTTAAACTATTAACAATGTTAATAAAAGTCACTTTTTCAAGGTTAAAAGTTGTTGGAAGACAGATCAAGGTCCTATAATGTAATTCAAAAGCATAAATAAATGGGGAAAATTTAAAATAAAAACATGAATCACAAAATACGAAAGACTGGGAATTTACGGATATTTTTTTACAGTGTGTTTAGTTGTGTTGAGTGTAAATACACGTCTCCAGCATGTTTGATCATATTGTCCTGTAGTTCTGCGAGTGTTTTCTCAGTGTATTGTTCTTCCACAGATTGGAGCCTCTCTGATGTCCAGTAACGTCGGCAGTGGTCTGTTCATCGGATTAGCCGGGACAGGAGCCGCAGGGGGACTTGCCGTCGGGGGATTTGAGTGGAATGTATGACACACAACTCAATCCTCATCCTACAAGCTTTCTGTTTTTTCAGTAATTACTGATTTTCACTTGTGAAATAGTAGGCTTATCAAATAACACTTTCATTGCATCACATGCCGAAACAAAACATGAAGTGTGTTACCCTGCAGGCAGCGTGGGTCCTCATTGCCCTGGGCTGGATTTTTGTGCCTGTGTATATTTCTGCTGGAGTGGTCACCATGCCTGAGTATCTGAGAAAGAGGTTTGGGGGCCAGCGAATCCGGATCTACATGAGTGTGCTGTCTCTCATCCTCTACATTTTAACCAAGATATCAGTAAGATCTTTGGGTAAACAGATAAAAAACAAGCTTTAGTGGTGGTTTGAGGAAATCTGAAAGTTTAAGCTAGTCTAAGGTAGATTTAAAATAATCCTAAATTAAATATCACACCGATAGAGGTTTAAACCAGTCAACAGTAAACCAACTTAAAACACTACCTGTCTAATTGCTAGAACCAATAAAGGGAGAGTTCACCCAAAATGAAAGTTCTTTTATCATTTACTCACCTTTTACTTGTATCAAACGTTTATGAGTTATGTTCTGCTGTTGAACACACAAAAAAAGATACATGTGAGAAAAATGTGGGAAACCTTGACCATTGACTTCTGTAGTATTTGTTTTTTATACAATGGATGCCAGTGGTTACGGATTTCCAGCATTTTTCAAAATATCTTCTTTTGTGTTCAACAGAAGAACATATCTCATAAAAGTTTGAACCACTTGAAAAAGAGTAGAAGAAGAAGTAAGTTAATTGTTATGTTTGGATGAACAATCCCTATAAGATTTTGTTCATGTTTTGAAATCAGTCTCAGTAATGCAACTGTGAAATATATATTAAAATATATATTAAATGTAAATGAAAGGTTTTCAGTTGTGAATATATTTTTAAAATGTAATTTATTCCTGTGATTCAGATTTTCATAATAATTACTCTAGTCTTCTATTGTCTATTCATTAAGTCTTCCAGTGTTGCATAATCATTTATTATTAAAATAATAATTTCATCTTTGAATCACATGATTACACTGGAGTCATAAATGTAGCTTTAAACTCACAGGAATAAATTACTGTTTGTTATATATTTAAGAAATATATGTATATAAATATATATGTATATACATATAAAGAATTAGTATACAATGTGTAATTTTATAAGCAATGGTCTATATATGAATTTTTTAGTTAAATATGTATGCATATTCAAAACTTAAAAATTAACCGCTACTTATTCATAGTTTTAAAGTTATGTACATCGGGGAAAATAAGTATTGAACACATCACCATTTTTCTCAGAAACATATTTCTAATGGTGCTGTTAACTTTAAAAATTTTCTTTAAAATTTTTACTTTGTTAAAATTTTATCTTTGTTAAAATTTTCACTATATGTTGGTAACAGTCAAAGAAATCCATATATGCAAAGAAAACAGATCTAACTAGTTTACAAATTAAGTTATGTGTAATAAAATTAAATGATGCAGGGAAAAAGTATTGAACACATGAAGAAAGGAGGTGTAGAAAGGCAGTGAAAGCCCAGACAGCAGCTGAAATCTCTCAGTAGTTATTCAGCAGCTGTCTGCCCTTCGTCATTGTAAATTAATATCAGCTGCTTCAGTTCAACACCTACATTATCAGGAGGATGAAGATGAAACCAGGGTGGACATTTCAGCAAGACAATGATCCAAAACACAACCAAGGAAACTCTCAAATGCTTTCAGAGAAAGAAAAGCCAGCTGTAGAATGGCCCAGCCAATCACCTGATTTGAATCCAATAGAGAATACAAAAAAGATAAGATTTGATAAACGAGACCCACAGAACCATCAAGATTTTTACACTCTGTTGAAGTCAGGGAAAAACTCACACCTGAGCAAAGCATGTGACTTCATTCTCCATATGAGAGGCGACTTTAAACTGCGATCACCAAAAAAGCCTTTTATATAAAGTATTAAATACATTTGAGTAGTTCAGCACTTTCTCCTTGTGCTATTTGATTGTTATTACACATGACTAATTTTTCAGATTTGTTTTGTTTTATTTTTGTGTTTGTAGTGTTTGGGTTTTTACCAAAATCTGGTTCAATTCCATGTCAACAGCTCCTTTAGAAATATTATTCCCAGGAACAAACATGTTCAATACTTATTATCCGTACTATATGTGTATGTATTTGCATGTACATGTCAAAATAATGTAAGAACAATCACAGTGACCAACAAATAGCATTATCTTAGCATTCTTAGCATATCTTAAATTAGCATCATAACTGCTGTTTTCTTTCCCAGACAGACATTTTTTCAGGGGCTTTATTCATCCAAGTGTCACTGGGATGGGATCTTTATCTCTCCACTGTTATTCTGCTGGCTGTCACTGCACTCTATACTATAGCTGGTAATAAAACAACACATCATTTTATTTGTGATTGTAAATGAAATTCTGCAACTGGTGGCTTATTTTGACGCAGGTGGACTGACAGCAGTGATCTACACTGACGCCTTACAGACCGTCATCATGGTAATAGGAGCATTTGTCCTCATGTTCATAGGTATTCATACACACTTCGTGGAAACTAACACTTGAGTTATTCTTGAGAAAATACTGTGACTTTTTTAACTGATTTCCCCTGGCAGCGTTTGACAAGGTTGGATGGTACGAGGGTTTGCTGGTTCAGTATGAGAAAGCTGCACCTGCTCTCACAGTTCCTAACACCACTTGTCATCTTCCTCGCTCTGATGCCTTTCATATCTTCAGAGACCCAGTCACAGGAGATATTCCCTGGCCCGGCCTGATCTTTGGCCTCACCGTTCTGGCCACATGGGTCTGGTGCACAGACCAGGTACATTTAAAATGATGTATATTTCAGCATCATTTAATATTCAGCAGATTTAAAGTCACCATCAAAATTAAACTGATCATTTGTATTTTTGGCCATATTGCACTATTTCTAATCAAATATTTATCAGTCTAGCTATTTTTTCTTTTTTAAATTAATGTCACCTCTCTGCTATGTCTGTTCTTTTCTCCATCTTGTCAATCACATGAGATCCGCCAATAGAGTGCAACTGTTTATTTTTGAAATAAAATCACCATCAACTTTTTTAACAATAACTTATAAACCTGAAAGACAGAACTGAATGTATATGCTTTTGTTGAAGCCTAATTTAACTTATTTTAAAAACAATTTAAGCAAAAAAAACTACATTAACCACGATGCCGTGCAACAATTCCACCAATGAGAGAGCATTGATGATGGAAGTGCACCAAAACAAACTTTAACCTCCGCCCACATCCATAGCAAAGAATGTAATTGGGCCTCAAACACCCTCAATATACTAAAATATTTATATACATTGCAACTAAGTTGTTGAATGTAATATTTCCCATCATTTTTTATTATTTGATTGCGTCTTTTGCAGTAGTTCTTTTTTCATTACATCTTTTCAGTCAAGTCTTGCAACTTTCTGTCTTTTACTATTTTATATACATCTTTGCTTCAAATCAAAGTTTGTTGTGATTTACCTTCTAACTTTATTATTTATAACACTTAAAGTTGGCATGAAATCAAAATATACTTGTGTTATTTTTATATGTACACTACCTGACAGAAGTCTTGTCGTCAATCCCAGTTATAAGAGCAACAAATAATAACTCGACTTCTAGTTGATCATTTGGAAAAGTGTCAGATGGTGGATTTTTCCAATGGATCCAGGATTGCTTCAGGATTGGCCAGCCCAGTCACCAGACATGAACATTACTGAGCATGTCTGAAGGAGGAGAAGGCATTAAAGATGAATCCAAAATATCTTGATGAACTCTGGGAGTCCTGCAAGAACACTTTCTTTTCCATTCCAGATGACTTTATTAATAAGTTATTTGAGTCATTGCAGAGATGTATGGATGTAGTCCTCCAAGCTCATGGGAGTCATACAAAATATTAATTTTATATTAACAATATGAAAAATTGTTTTTCCACTGCACCATGACTTTATATTCTAAACAGTACATTGTTTCTGTTAAATGACAGGACTTTTGTCTAAGCAAAGTCAGACCTTACTGTTCTAATAATAATTAAAAATCAAGACATGATCATATTTTTGTTGATGATCATATTTTTTTTTTTGGTAAAATAAGCGCAATCTGAGGCTTTTGCCTTTCATATAAGCCCATTCTGATACCAAATGATTAACTAGAAATCGAGTTATTATTTGTTGTTCCTAAAACTTTGATAGATTTGTTCGACAAGACTTTTATCAGGTAGATTATATAGTAGTGCTTATTATAAACCAGTGGTGCCCAAACCTTTTCATATGAGGGGCCAAAAACCAAAATAACACTGAGAGCCGTGGGCCAAAGGTAATTATGACAAACTGTATAACATTAAAGTTGCTATAGCCAATTTTCAAAATAATATTTAAAAATTAATAGAAAATATTACTTTAAATTGTATTAACTAATGCAGTATAAATTTCTTTATTATATCTTTTTTATAGCACAGTGGAGTTCAATGCTGAATACATTAGTCAATAGAATCAGCTTTTGTTTCCATTTGCTCACTGAAGTCTCTGCATTGTGCTCTATCTATTGTGTGACAGAATGTGCATTTAAAAAAAATTTTTTGGAGCTTAGAAATGTCTCTAAACCGTTCCCATCATTCTCCCTCTCTTGTCAGATAGGATGTTGGGCCAGTAGGTTACCATGGGCCCTAGTTAGGGGACCTCTGTTACAAAGATTTATTTGTACACTACATTAGTTAGTAAAAAAGTATTTGCCCTCATAATCTTTAATCATTACCATCCTTGAAACGACTTTTCTTCACATCTGTTCACATGGAATGCCTTTAGGGTGGGGTAATCTGTGCTTGTCTTGTTTCTACCCTGCCTTCACTGGAGGCAACAACAATTATACTATTCAATCTGTATAATTTAGCTCCTTGTTCTCATTATTATCACTTATCTGAAATATTCTGCACCAGAGGGTGATATAATCCTCCACACCTGTGCAAACTGACTTCAAATCAACCTCCATTTTGTTAGCAAAGCCCATCTTCCAGTGATCCATCTTTGTCGGTCACAAAGGACAAAATCATGCCTACTTTTTTTGACCTACAATTTTTTTCCCATTTCAGAAGGTACCTCACAATTCCAGTCGGCAGTTTTAGATTTATGCCGACTTTAAGTAAAACTTACAAATGAATGAATGAATGGTATTTTTTTTCTGGAGCCAACATTGTGAAAATGTGGGCACTAATGTGCACTGTATAACAAAATAATCCAACCAATTTCAGATTTTTTCCCCCCTATTTGATAAACTGTCACTTTAGGAAGAGATATTACATTTTCAAAAAGTTTATTTCATGCCAATTTTAACAATATGAATAAGTCTTTAAACTTAAAAATAATTGTGTCATGTTTGAAGGTGATTGTGCAAAGGTCTCTCTCTGCAAAAAACCTGTCCCATGCCAAAGGTGGTTCAGTGCTCGGTGGCTACCTCAAGGTCTTCCCTATGTTCTTCGTGGTCATGCCAGGAATGATCAGCAGAGCTCTTTATCCTGGTATAATTCATCTAACTTCACATGGTCTGGATTTAAGAAAGATGTTACCTTAATGTTTAAGTCCCTAGGTCACGTCTTTCTAAAAATAGTGTTATGGTTTGTGCATTTTCCAGATGAAGTAGCATGTGTAGATCCTGATGAGTGTCAGAAGATCTGTGGAGCCAAGGTCGGCTGCTCAAACATTGCCTACCCAAAATTAGTGGTGGAGCTAATGCCAGTGGGTATGACAACCTTATAGTTTTATCAGAATAATTATTTGCAGTTTTTCAAAAAGTTGAAACTGCAAATAATATATATTTTTTATTTGTTTTTTAATAATGTTTTGAAATATTTAATTGGAAATAAATGTGATAATATTATTTAATTAAATGGTATTAAATATATTATTAGTACTTGTGGTGTTATTATAAGTATTTTGTTATATATCGATACTTCTATACTGTAGTTACTTTTCCCTATTTTGAAGAGAAAGTTCTTGTTGCTTTCCAGACTAACTTTAAACTTTCATCTTCTGTTTGCATTAATTCAACTTATTTTTAGAAACAATTCATGCAGAAAACTTGCATTACTATGCAACTGCCACATTACTTTCTTTTGCCAGCTTTAACTTTAGACTTTTAAAGAGATTTTATAAGCTGATGTTAAATAATATATATTTTAAAATAAATTATGAATAATAATTATTTTACTGGTGCAAATGAAAGCACTTTTACCATGATTTAACGAAGACATATGGTGTAATGGTGACATATGGTTATAGAAGTCAAATGTCATATGGTGTAACAATATTTTCCATACTAAAAAATATTGTTTGGCAAATTTAATAATCGTTTAATTTGATTACATATTAAAAGGCTGAAATACTTCATTGCATACTTAATTAAAATCTTTATACTTTGTCACTATCAATGCCTGGAAAATTAACCTCAAAATTTGGTATCTTTGCCTTTTCTTTTATATATTTTAAGAGGTACAGGTCAGAATAAGATTGTTTTTGCATTATTACATACAGTAAATACATCCATTACAGTGAATGATGACAGTACATCATTTCATTAATATTTCAGAACTGTCATTTGGGACATTAAAGTAGACACTACTTTGCTACTTGTATCTCTTCTTCTATAAATCTATTTTCACTTTCACTCTTTAACTTTTGTAGGTTTGAGAGGGCTGATGATCGCTGTAATGATGGCAGCACTCATGTCCTCTCTCACCTCTATATTCAACAGCAGCAGCACTTTATTCACTTTGGACATCTGGCAGCGAATCCGGCCCCGGGCCTCTGAGAAAGAGCTCATGGTAGTGGGCAGGTATATTGTCTCAATACTTTCATTTCAGAATCATGTCCTGTGAAAAAGCACCAAAAAAAACGAGTTTGACGAAAGTGCAACTAGTCCACACACCACCATTTCCTCACTGCTGTTTACCACACTAGGTGGTTTAACCTCATTGGTTTTGTTGACCTTTCTATTGGGGGTTATTATTATATAAATAATAATTCTCATTCATGAATTCAAATATCAAAAAATCCTAATGAAATATTTTTAAGTTTTTTACTGAACAGACTGAATTTGCTTTTAAATGCTGCGGTTTATTTATTTTTTTCCATCTACAGAGTGTTCATTTTATTGCTAGTGGCCCTGAGCATTGTGTGGATTCCAGTCATTCAAACAGCCAATAGTGGACAGCTGTTTGACTACATTCAGGCTATAACTAGCTTCCTGTCACCTCCCATCACCACAGTGTTTATTATGGCCATCTTTTGGGGGAGAGTAAATGAACAGGTAAATTAATTTCCTTAAAGTGAAAGGCTTGTAAGTGAGAGAATTGTAAAATATTCAAGTGAAGTTCCTTTCTTTCATCTTTTAAAATGCATAGGGAGCTTTTTGGGGTCTGATGGTGGGACTAGTGGTGGGCATGGTGAGGATGATAATGGAATTTGTCTATGGCACACCATCATGTGGAGAGAAAGACCTGCGTCCTGGCCTGCTGAAGGATGTGCACTACCTGTATTTTGCGCTTATTCTGCTCGCCCTGACAGTTCTGATCATCACAGCCGTCAGCCTCTGCACTGCACCTATTCCAGAACAACATGTAAATATAATCCGCAAACTACAAGCACATACATGTTTACATTTTTGCTAGAAGCATTTGGCACCTTCCATGACTTGGTTTATATTGAGTGATCCTAATATGCTTTTTCATATTTCACACTAGCTATTTGTGAATGAAAAATTTCTGCAAACTTACGAAGCGCATGACTGGACATTATTATGCAGGGTTCAGGCCAAATTTGAATTTAAAGCGCCCCTGTTATGCATTAAAAAAAAGCTCATATTTTGGTATTGGGGGTCTTCAACGACAGACTAATATGCATGCAAGGTCAAAAAACACTTTCATTGTCTTATAATATGCATTTATTTTTACCTAATTATTCCAACAGCTCCCATATGATTTGTTCAGCGATTCATTTCTTCCCAAACCCCTTCTTAGCACGATGCTAATCTGTGCTGATTGGTCCGATGACCCAGTCTGTTGTGATTGGTTGACTGTGTTCAGCATGAGACAGAGAGGAATGCCTACCACGGGTTATCAACAATTTTGAAGTAGTCAGAGTGCAGAGTATATGTGTGAGAACAATGCAGGAGTGCATTAAAGCAATGCAATTTATCACCAGCATATTTCTCTATTCTTTATAATGACACACATTCAGTATTAATCCACACAGGGGCAAAAGCTGAACTATTTTGAAACTTGACCGCTGCACGTGTGTAGGAACAGCTGATGGTGGTCATAGCAACGACGAACGCCAGTGGATCATGAGCTTAAAAACGCATGTAAATCCGTAAACAAAGCAGCACACATCATGTTTTCAACAGGGTTTTAGACTTGATATGAGAATATAAAGTGTGAACCAGATACGGTACAAGCGGTTACAAGTAACAAAACGCAAATACAGAATTTGCAAGCTAGAGAAAACAAAGAGGCAACCAATTTAATAGCACTTACTTACACTTGTGAAACGGAGGAAGAAACTGATCCATGAACTGTGTACCGCAAAGTTCCTGTCAAGCTCTGACAAAGTCCCACACATCAATAGTTTTTTCTGATCCTTCCTTTAACAAACGGCCAAGCAATCCCCCATTGTAAGCATGTAGATTGCTGAAGCACTCATCAGAAAAATGACAAGAATATAGCACAAGGCTGGGGCTATAATGCTGAGGTAATATTTCAAAAATAAACTTTAACCACAGCCTCATCTTTGGGTGGAGAAAATAGCACTAACTGTCCCTTCACACTTCAGAGCACAGAGTCTTCACGACTTGATTCAACCGGGATCTGCTACAGTGTTTGTCTTCCTCTTTTTCTTTCTACAGTGTTCTTGGGCGGGGCCGGGGGTTTCAATTTTCCAGAGTCAGCGCATGCAACAAATGGGCGGGGCTTGAGTTCTATATCGATGTCACACTGTCACGACTAAAGATTTGTTACCACGGCGATTCGTTCGGACCACTATGAGTCGACTCTATGAATCAATAGTTTTAAACAAGGTGCACTTTCAGATTTAAGCCTTAGCTGGATATTTCACTTCACTTACAGTAGTGTTACACACTGCATGGAAGGTTATATTCAAAAACCCTTAATAGGGGCTCTTTAAGTATTAGAAGATTACATAAAAAGTATGCGACTATAGGCAAATTTCCACCAGGGGGCGCAAATGACATGAAATGCATGACGTGTTTGCTGCGACCACATGGAATTTGCTTCAATTTCAGTCTTTTGTACAAGTAAAAAAAACTGCTTCTTATTTTATTGTTCCTTCATGAAAATTTCCATCAAGGGGGAGCAAATTAACCTCAATTGTGTCTTTCGTTCAAGTTTAAAAAATTCAACTTTGGTAGAAAATTAGCGTCAGATAAAAAACATTCAGTGAGTAATTTAGCGATAGTGGCGTGATGCTTCATTTCTGGTGTGAACTCAGCATCGGTCTCTCACACTCTGCTGTGATCTTAATATGCTCGCTTTCAGTCTTTTCCACAATTCAGTGACTGGTTTCTTAACCAGAACTTTGTTGCCAATAATTTTCAAGAGATTTTCACTCAGGTTTAGGTCAATACTAATTTCATTATTCCAGTGTTTTCAGCTTCAATTAACTGCTTGACTTATTTTTGTGTTCTTATTGTGCTGGGCTCACACTAAATGCCTATTTATTTGCATGGGTAGATGTAAACATGCAAAAAGTGTTTCAGCCAGTGGCACTAATACATGATGCATTTGCAGTATTTGGCTCAATATGTTACAAACGTCTGTGCTAAACGAGTAACATTATTGATGATAATAAAGTCACTTACTGCACTGAATAGAAAAATGATGTAAAATATACATTTTTGAAATTTAAAAATATATTTGCATACTGACCACCGGGAAAACTCCCAATCGTAGATATATGTATATATGTGTATATATCTCTTGCTCTGGATGGCCAGTCCTCCACTGCACCTTGGTCCCACATTCATTTCAAAGGAGCGCTACCCTGTACTAAAATGGCAGCTCTATGGATGCATTCCTTCCAATAGACAACAACAGCGTAAGCGACATCTAATGTAAATATCTATGAGTCTTAGCATTATCCTCTCATGCATTTGTCTTTTGTGGACCACCAGCCATTTTGGGGGACTTGAATGAGATGCTATGACCTAAAAGGTCATTCCTTTAAAATCCGTAGACAGCAAGTTGTCTTCAAAAGGCCAGTCACTTTAGAAAGGTTTACAATCTTGCAGAATCATTGAAAACTAGAAGGTTAGGCTGTTAGTTAAATTGGGCTTCTAAGACAATTGAGAATTTACCACCAGATTAACACCAATATCTGTGAAACATCTGAATGTGTTCTCTAATTTTGAACAGTGTTTTTTAAATATACAATCAAAGTGAGGAAGCTGCTGAGATTATCTTTTTGTATGTTGATGTATTTCCAACTGAAACTGAATACTGAGTAGATACAAAAGAAAGTTCTCCCTTCTTTTTGTGCGTCAATCCCTCGTGGCTAACTAACAGGAAGAGGACCTATGTAAGAATATTGTGTCTGAAGCATCAAATTGACATCAACAGAGACGGATTGCCACAGCAAATAGTCAGACTTTAAACATTACCAAAACTTTTTTTTTCAGTGGACTAACTTGCACAGATTAATTGTTGACCTAAGGAATAAACACTGTAAATTTTGAATTACCATGGACTGTGTTTTTATTACTGTGCTTCGGAATATATATCATATAAGTCATGAAATATATATTTTTAATTGGTTTTTTATTCCTGTCTAGAAACAAATGGGTCTGAGAAGTTTAGCAGAACTTGAGCTAAAATAACACTTGTATTTGATTTCAGCTTGTTCGTTTGACCTGGTGGACAAGACACAGTAAGGAGGAGCGTGTAGAGTTGGAAGACCCCTGGGCCAAACCAGCAGGCTCTGATCTCAGCACAGCCGAGTCAGAGGGGTCGGATGAGGACGCGCCTGCATGGTGGAAACGTGCTGGAATGTGGCTGTGTGGACTCTCCCAAACGGCTAAACAAGACCTGACTGAGGAGGAACGGCAGGCGCTGGAAAAGAAACTTACTAGTATTGAAGAAGACCACATGTGGAAGACTGTGTGCAACGTCAATGCCCTCATTTTACTCACTGCCAATGTGTTTCTTTGGGGCTACTTTGCTTGAATGTACTGTAAAGTTCTAAATGGCTAATTGTTTTGTTTGAAACTAATACTTTGAATGTTGATGTTGGCACTTTAAACACTTATTTTAAATGTTTCGAATAACATTTTATTTGAAACTTTATTCAAAACAGATGGTTCCAAACAATGTCAAACATAATTCCTGCTGTGCCATAATGACAAAGCAATTAATGAATGAATAAATAAAAATAGATAAATAAAATTATATCTTGCTCAGTATTTTGTTATTCAGCACAGAAACATTCCTAAATAAAGAAAGATGCGAAACAATGAAACTTTGATTATAAATACTTAATTAAATCCTAAAAATGTATGCATTTACTATTTAAAATTAGTTCCAGAATCAATCATTTTAATAAACACACAGTAGGCCTACAAAGAAACAACATTTTGGGTTCCTCTGATTCACTTCTGGTCTCTGTAGATACCAAAAAATTTGTTATCATTACTTCAGAGGAATTGTCTCGAGCTGTATGGGGTCTCTTTGAATATTATGTCGGACAACGGGGGGCAAATTAGTCATAAAGCTTTAAAAGGGATCTCTTCCAGTCCACTTGGCGGTGATCCTGACCAGGTTTTACAGCAAAACCCGTTCATATATTCATTGTGGGCGGGAATCTCTCTGTACTAACCTCCTCTCTACTTGAATGAACTACAAGTGCAAAGTCATACTACACTGTTTAGTGTATCCGAGAGACGGAGAAACACTGTACCCGAGAGCATTTCACGGTTAATAGATACATACATACAAGATTTACTCCCGGCCACCGAGCAATGGAGCATCACGTTAACGCGAAACGGCTTTTTAGTCATGCGACAACGCTGAAGCTTCACACCGGGAATTTAGTGAACCGCAGTCGGCTTAAGAAGAAATGTCCGTCTTCGCCCAGTGAGGAGGTGGGTGACATGGGTTTGCGGTGCTCAAGGTTCATTGTGGTCAACCTAGGCAGTAGGGGCCTGTCATATTTTGTAGTGTGATGTTGTGTTGTATAAGTGTTTATCTAAGGTCGACTCATTATTTGTGTTTATAAGGTCGTCATTGGTATTCCGATTCTTTTTTCCGCGCATCGGCTCATTTGAACAGTTCATTTTAATGACTCGGTTCAGAGAGTCGCTTCTGTAGTGTTGCTAAACATCCTTTCACAGCATTTATCTTTAACGTTAGCTAGACATTTTTGTATTTAGTAAATTATGTGGAATTTATGGTTTCATTTTTTTTCAACGAATATGTACAATTATTGGGTGTTTTAATGTGTAATTCGATTTTGCTATTTTGTAATTGGATTTATGATTTAATATTGTCATCTTTAGGTGAGCATATGGCGTTTGCATTTTATTATAAATGCCATTTGAGGTTTTCTTGTCACAGAAAGTTTGACATAATATTATACCCTAACTTTTCCAAGAATATTCAAAAATGTTTTTTAAGGTTTTCCTATATTTCAAATTATATAGCACTTGCTATATAATCTTAAGATTTTCTAGTCGGTTCGATCAACTCATTTAAAGAGCCGACTCACAAGAATGATTCCGGAGGGACGAGATTTGTATGAACCGTCTGTATTCGCTAATGACGTCAGGAACTAGTTTGCCTCGTGCGGCTCATGACATGCTGCTGTAGGCAAAATGTGGTTTGTGATTTACTTTGCATTGTTTTGTTGCTGCATATATAGTCAAATCACTGTAAATGTGCTGCATAAAAGCAACTTTTGGCGTAATAATACTCTCTACAGTACAGTAAAATGTGTGACCTGACGTGACCCAACTGGACTGAAGGGTGTTGCAACGTCATGCTGATGATGTAGACTTTAAGCTTAATGTCTTGTAATCTCAACGGACGATTGACAAAAGAGTGTATATGTATGTACTGGGCAAAATGTCATAATAATTAGAAAAAATAAGTCTGCTTATTCAAGCCCAATCAATTCAATTCAAAACTTGTCTAATTTTGATTATTATAACTAAATTATGCTTATTATGGTTGTTAAATTTTTGAAATATATTAGAACACTTTTTGTGTTCATGGGCAAGAAGAGATATTCTAGCATCAAGACAGTAATTGTTTAATATAGCTTTACATTAAAATGTATATAATAAAATTATTTATATTATTATGATTAAAAAATAATTAAAATCAAACTTTATTATTTTTTGCCGTATTACACACCCACTCTGTGTAATACTACTTTATACAAAAAGTCATTAATTTGTAAGTCGCTGGATAAAAGCTTATGGATAAATTTAAGAAGTCCTGTCAGACATATTAAAAACATATTAAGAGACTATTTGTCATTTGTCAGCAAATTTTAATAATAAAAATAATTGTATATTAAAATAAAAAAAGGGTTTGATCACTCAAGTACATGTCAGAGTAATAGTATTTTTAATAGTGTTTTTATTTTTAGAGAAATGTATCTGTTACACTAAATGCAGATTTTTATGTTTTATTTGATGAATTCATTTGGTGTTTTTATTTTTTATTTTTAATCAAATTCATTTACAATTACTTTTTAATTGTTAATTATATATTTAAATGTTAAATATTTTTATTTTAATTATGAATGACATTAAATACAAATAATTATGATTAAAATAGTTATTATTTAAATATTAAAACACTTAACTATGTATACAAGTTAGCTTTATGCTGTTGTTCTAAATTATCTTTAGCAACACAAGTAGAATAAATATGAAAGCAAAAAAGATTCCAACGCCATTTTCATCACAGAATGTTTTCAAATGCAATAAATAATGAGCAAAATGTATGATATATTTATATATTTTAGAAAACATCAAGCAAACACCCAATTTTAATTATCACATAACTTAGTAATGTAATGGTAAATGTCTTCTCTCAGATATTAAAAAATAATCTGCAAAGGAAAGAAGCCGTTTTGCTGTCATTTATGACCCATTAAAGTGTGTGCTGTTAGTTAACATGTTTCTGTTTTCTGACTCCACAGCTTCAAGACTGCATTCAAGGCACATTGAGCGAGTGGTTCGCCGCAATGCCATCATCCCTCGACTCTGTAAGACCTTCCATAACAGTCATGATACGAAACTGAAACCTTCAGAATTTGTAAACAGGCGATTTCAAACTAAACAAACGTCATGTTTGATGTACTCCAGATTTCTGTTGCATTGCCAAAACATAAACAGTCGAGCTCTGTGTGGATTGTGTGAAAGTCTGTTACGCAGCATTAAAGCATATACTGTATATACCAGGGGTAGGGAGCCTACCTAGGGAACCACAAGTGGCTCTTTGACCAGTAATATGTGGCTCTCCAGCTGTCTCTCTTCAATAATATTTTAAAGTTTAAAAAACTATGACTGTCACTAGAAATCAGTTTCCTGTCAAATACAATTTTAATTCCCTTTTTAATGTATTTTTACAGCAAAATTAATAAGAACTCAGCAGTGCTGTGGAATAACTTGAATTGCGACACCAATAAAGGGCAAGCAACTTACATTATTATGGTCACCTCGTGCACATAAATTCAAACAACGAGAGAGAAAAATTCTATAAAATGTCCTTGCTTCATTGATGGACTTGCTCAATATGTGATGCTTCATATTTGCTTATTTTTTTAATTGTGCAGGGAAATAAATGAACAAAGGATATAATATGCACTCCCCAATGGCTCTTTAAAAAAATGAATTTGACAAAAACATCAGAAATGGCTCTTTGCTGAAAAAAGGTTCCAGACCCCTGGTATATACAGTTGAAGTCAGAAGATTTTTTTTCAACACATTCTAATAACTAGAATTCTAATATTTTAATATATTTGCCATGATGACACTACATAATATTTTACTAGATCTTTTACAAGATACTAGTATTCAGCTTAAAGTGACATTTAAAGGCTTAACTAGGTTAATTAGGCAAGTTGGGGTAATTATGGCAGGTCACAAGCTATGTTTCCATCCAAAGATGCAAATTAAATTTATGCGCAAAACTGGAATATCGCATAAAAGACGTGTAAATAAAGCAGCGTTTCCAACCAATGAGTCAAAGAGAACAAAATCGTCACTTCCTGATTAACTGGTGCCAAATATCAAAAGTAAAAATGGAGTATTTAAATATCAAAAGTAAAAATATCAAAAGTAAAAAGTGGAGAACAGACGGTCTTGGCAGTTCTTGAGGTCATAAATAATATTATAACACTAATACTGAAATGGTTAAGGCATTTTAGAATGACCAAAACAACATTTCAGATGTTTTACAATGAGCACAGCATGCTGATTTGTCCATTTACACACATTTTTATCATTTTTACATGATTTCTTATAACTAAATCACATGACTTTTTTAATGCACATTCTGGAATTTGTTCAGTAAAAGTGTTTCCATCGTACTTTATGCGCATCTTTTCTTAAAAAATAAAAAATGTATCCTACTTAGTTATGCCCAAATGTTTTTTATGAGCATTTTCAAGATTTATGCCCATCTTGGCGTTTCAATCAACCGTTTTTTTATGCACATATCCAAAATGCGCATAAAAATAGGTGGATGAAAACATAGCTACTGTATAACAGTTGTTTATTCTGTAGACAATGGGAAAAAAATTGCTTAAAGGGGCTAATATAGACCTTAAAATGGTTAAAAAAAACTGGTTTTATTCTAGCCGGATTAGAACAAATAAGACTTTCTCCAGAAGAAAAAATATTATAGGAAATACTGTGAAAAATTCCTTGCTCTGTTAAACATCATTTGGGAAATATTTGAAAAAAGGGCTAATATTTTGACTTTAACTATATATATATATATATATATATATATATATATATATATATATATATATATATATATATATATATATATATATATATATATATATATATATATTCAGTATGAGGAAAAGACGGTTGTTATGCTGATGGTTCATGGCATGGGGCTGCCTATTCTGCTGTGGTCAGCAGATCTGCTCCCTCAGATCAGTGAGTAGAGAGTAAAGGTCTTAGCACACAAAAGCTGAAGGCTTATTGAGGCATTCCTTTTATGCAGACCATGAACAAGGTGTCTAATGTTCTCACACGCAACTTCGAAGACATGCATAGACTTCATAGAGTGCCAAAAAAATTACGCAACTATAATGCATAATCCAGTAAGCGACTGGATATTTTCCATGATGGATTGCTTGTGCAATTTCCACCATTTTGTAGTATTGGGCATACAAGATTAACCCATGTTTATTTGCTCAAAGATGAAGACCCCACTCAGTGTTTGTGCTGCAAAACTCAGCTTACTGTAAAACACATTTTAGACTGTCCTGCTTTTAATGATTCTAGAAGACTTTTTTATGAAATGAACTCTCTTAAGGACATTTTTAACAAAGTGACACCAGAAAAGATTTTAGAATTCTTATCATATATTAACACTAAACATCTTATTTAACTTGTGTATTCATTTGTTTGTTGTTCTTAATTGTTTATATAAAAATTATTTAATATTGAAATGTTCTTGCCATGAAAATAGCCTTGGTTGCTGACATGGCAATAAATCAAAAATACATTACATTATCCACCATTTTGTAAGATTTCCTCTTTTTTTTTTTCTTCTTCAGGAGCTTCCCAATGTTTTGGACTGCAGCATTCCTGAAAACACAGAGGCCATCACTCCAGAGGAGAGAGAGGAGCTGAAGGTGTCCGGTGAGGATTTACTCCTCCAGTATTGCTGTTGCAATATGTGTATGTGTGTGTTAATAAATATGCTGAATGTCTTTTCAGTTAAGCTTTTTCTCACTGAGTGGGACTGCTCATCCATCAGAAGTGCGGTTGACATGGGTAAGTTCTGCTTGATGTGATGTGGTAAATGGATATATTATTGATGTGTGTTATTTGGTAAAACTGATTATAGCTATTTATTGAGGCTGATTTTCTAACCCAAACTAACTAAATAACGCTAAAGGTCTTTGCACACTGAAGTCCGGAACTTTCGTATGTGTTTTTTTTTTTCATAATCATATCTGAAAATGTGGTCATGTACACAAACCTTGCACACTGAGTCCGATGCATATTAATTAATCCATTTTGAAAAAACGCAAAACATTTCAGAGTCATTTCATGCAGTGATGCTTCTCCAAAGAAGAAAAAGAAAGAGGAATATGCTACATATTGTGTTCATACCAGAAGGAGAATTCAGCTCATTATTAAAGAGCTGCGCTGGATTATGCACAAATGCAAAGTTTATTTCAGAAAATCTGTGTAGTTTTGATAAACTGCTTGTGATTCACGTTTACGTACGAAAACAAATCCGGAACAGAAACTGGCAGTAGAGTTGCCTACCTATAGACATTATAATAGATTGCGGCCACATTGACGGGACACAGCAACGAACTGAGGCGGACCTTGAGGCGATTATAATGTCTATTGGCAGTACATGTATAGACACACACACACACACACCCTAAGCAGCAGCAGCCAGCAGTGGAGAGGTGTGCCAGTCACAGAACCCAGCATATAGGAGTTCTTCTGTCTCATATTTTGCACTGTGTTTGTCATAAAGGAATCTGTAGCTCAAGTGACGGCATTCTGTATTTAAGTTTTTGCTTGTATGATGGCTCTGAACTGTCAAAACACCTCTCAGAGCTCTTTTTCGGATGTGAAAAATGAAAAAAAAGAAAAAAATTTGGTTAGAAATTCATGACGGACTAAAATTTATTTAAATTTTCTAACGTGCGAAAATTATGGATGAAATTTTTAGATTCAGTGTGCAATAACCTTAAGAGTGCATTTCAGACAAAGGGGGTCTCCAAACAGGCACTTAAACTAGGGATAGTTCACCCAACAAAATCAGGGTGTCCCAGGCTTTTAAAAAGTATTAAAAGTTGATAAATCAACTATGTGAAAATTAAGGCCCTTAAATGTATTAAAAAGTCTTAATCGCATTTAACGAGGTCTTAAATTTTGTTCAAGCATTGTCCAAAGTGTTTGACTCCAACAAAGCATACATATATTTATTTTCCTTGTAATATTAACTACGGCATGCTCGATCCACGCGATTGGTTCAGGTTGGGGCGCATCCGGCCAAGCTCCTCCGTCCGGATGATGTCACATAATTTGCAACAAACGCGGGAAGGTGATGTGACGCTCCCCACATGTAGTGAAACCATAGAATGAAACGCACAGCAAAAATAGGAAAATGGTTTGCGTACTCCTGGTTGGAGAAAGACGAGTTTAAACTGTGGCTGAAGCCTGTTGCTGAAAACAACCTTTTATAAACAACTATTTATTTGTTGTTTAATAAACAACAATTTATTCTTTCAAGCTTTGTTTCTTTTGAGCTTATCTGAGTCGTGTTGTGTGGTTGTTCTCCATTAATTTATTTAACTACAACTGTTTATTAACAACTGTTTATTAAGTTAAAGGTTTGATACTGATTAGAACTTAAAGTGGCGATGAGGTCTTAAAATATTCTGAGAATGTTTTTAAAAGGTCCTAAAAAGGAATGTTGACATTCGCAGTCAAGGAAGTCTGTGGTTATTGGTTTAAATATTTTGAAAGAGGGGATTTGCCTTTTAAAGTCCATTTTTTTTCTCTCTGAACTCAAGTGAACAGTGAAGGTAAATTACTACTTTTTAAATTAGGTAATAGCTAATTTAGTTGCTTTTTTTAATCCCCCTCTGACCCTTAGGTCATAAATGTAATACAGTCTAAATGTTTCAAAAATTTTGAATCCGTTTTAAAATGCAATTATTGTAAGATTCCTGAAAAACAGGAAGTCAGTATATACAATATATGTATATGACTGTTTTAAAGTTTGAGGTCTGTAAGCTTTTTTTTTTCCATATACACAGTTGAAATCAGAATTATTAGCCCCCCTGAATTATTAGCCCCCCCCCCTGTTTATTTTTTCCCCAATTTCTGTTTAACAGAGAGAAGATTTTTTTCAACACATTTCTAAACATAATAGCTTTAATAACTCATTTCTAATCACTGATTTATTTTATCTTTGCCATGATGACAGTAAATAATATTTTACTAGATATTTATCAAGACACTTCTATACAGCTTAGTGACATTTAAAGAGTTAACTAGGTGAATTAGGTTAACTAGGCAGGTTAGGGTAATTAGGCAAGTAATTGTATAACGATGGTTTGTTCTGTAGACTTTTATTAGAGGGTTTTTAACATATCATACTGCAAAATTATACATGCACACAATGATATTCTCTCACTTGACGTATTGCATTACATCGTGGTCACAAGCCTCTTTAACTACGTTGAAGCCTGTTGACTCAATATATAAACAAGCAGTTAAAATGATGGACTTAAAGCCTATGGGATGGCATCTTTGTGAAGTTTTATGTTAACATAACCTTTTTAGTTTTGATAGTTTTTTAAAATTGAATTATCTTAAATTGGTTTTTAAATGTTTAAATAATCATGTTCCAATCCTGTTTTCTGATCTAATCAGTAGGCATCAAACCTCTCACAGTCACACGGGCAACTGCTAATGGTGACTGTCTAGTGCCAAAGTGTAAGACCTCATTTAGTCAATCTGTCTTCTCCGTAAAGGGAGCCAAACTGTACAATGATTTACCTGTTCAAAATCAGAAAGTAATCTATAATTTGCACAAATAGTCTACTGTTAGTTTGTTGGATCATATCTCCTTTGCTTTTGCTTCAGTAATTTTATGTAAAGAATTATAATGCTGTGTACATGTTTTTTTATTATAGATCCATTTTGTCAATTTTGTCAAGCCTCCTGTGGACAGGTGTGGAGAATTAGCAAGTTTGCTTAAACACTTAAACAAATGCATTTGGTTGTCCAGTGTAATTGTGATGTCCATGTCAAATAAATAAATAAATAAACTATTGAAAAAATATATAGCTTAAAGGGGCTAATAATTTTGACCTTTGACCTTTTTTAAAAAATTAAAAACTGCTTTTATTCTAGCCGAAATAAAACAAATAAGACTTTCACCAGAAGAAAGAATATTATCAGACATACTGTGAAAATTTCTTTTCTCAGTTTAACATCATTTGGGAAATATTTAATAAATTAAAAAAATTCAAAGGGGGGCTAATAATTCTGACTTCAACTGTGTATGTAGGGAGGAGGAAGGTTACTCACAATTCATCTGATTACATAATACTTGGGGATAAATATATATATATATATATAATTATTTTATTTTATCCCCAAGTATTATGTAATCAGATGAATTGTGAGTAACCTTCCTCCTCTGCTGTGTGTGTGTGTGTTTTTCAGCTTGCCTGTCATTAGGTGTCTCTCAGTTGGACTCGGTGATCATCGCTCCTCCTCCTCTTCCTGAGGGTGAAGCTCAGACACTGACACACCTGCAGCCGCTCTGGCAGGAGCTGGAGAGTCTGGTGGAGAGCCAGAAGATTGCTGCCATCGGCACCTCAGACCTGGACAAAACCCTCTTGGAGCAGCTCTATAACTGGGCTCAGGTATGCTATGAGTAGGCAAACAGCATTTTCCTGAAACAAAAAGCAATCACTGGTCTCCAAAACTGACTTTTGGCTGTTATTTCATGTAGATAAAGCCAAGCAGTAATCAGGTCAATCTAGCCTCATGCTGCGTGATGCCTCCAGACCTCACTGCATTTGCTAAAGAGTTCGACATTCAGTTGCTAACACACAGTGACCCCAAAGGTGAGTGTTTTTGCTGATTCACTGAGGTGGTTTTTCATTACACATTTAATACAAACCTTTGTGATATTATAAAAACCAAACGAGATATTTTAGAAGAAAGATTAATTGCAAAGTTACCATAAACTGAGTGTTTTGTGACAAACTGGTCTAGTCGCAATTGATAGTTTCCTATCCTGCTGACTGACAAGTCAATGGCTGAGTGATTCCTCGCGGCGTAATATTCAGAAATATAGATGTAAACATTGCAGAATTGCAGCTCTGACAGAGATTTGAGTGTCTTAAATGACTGAAATACAGCTGCGGAATGTGCAGAATATGATCACAAGTGCCCAAAATTGACAGTTTGTGATCATATCTCTGTTTTGTTCTGCTGATATGTTATCCAAATATTCGTAGCATGAAACAGATGGGAATATATCCTGTTTGTGCTACGTTTCTGTGGAGATTCCAGTGTAGCTGAAATTACGGGCCATTTTTTTTTTTTTTTTTTTTGGCATTGCAAGAATTCCAGGTCTCTGAACAGCTCATGTGACTGAAAACTATCAATAAATCACTGCAAAAATCATAGGTTTAGTTATAATGCAGCCATTAGAGACATGCGTGTATTAGACAAGCATCAATGGAAATGTTTTCTGGGAAGTTATAGTGCATGATTTGTGGATTCAGAATTTCCAGAGGAACATACATTCATTTTCTTTTCGGCTTAGTCCCTTTATTAATCTGGGGCAGCCACAGCGGAAAGAACCGCCAACTTATCCAAGACATGTTTTACACAGCGGATGCCCTTCCAGCTGCAACCTGTTACTGGGAAACATCCATACACACTCATTCACACAAATACACTACGGACAATTTAGCTTACCCAATTCACCTATACCACATGTTTTTGGATGGAGCACCCGGAGGAAACCCATGCCAACACAGGGAGAACATGCAAACACACAGAAATGGCAACTGACCCAGCCAAGGCTTGAACCAGCGACCTTCTTGGTGTAAGGTGACATCGCTACCCACAGCGTCACTGTGTCGCCCCTTCCAGAAGAACAGATTAATTTAATAACAGAGTAGTCCAGTGCAGTTTAGCTCTTGTAGCATCATATATTTAAAGAAAGTTCATGTGCCTTTTGTACACCATGTGTTCTGTAAATTAGAAAATGTAGAAAAAAAAATAGAAAATTGTATGGAAAATTACTTAATAATAACAATAATATCCATATTAAAAACATTGCTTAGTATTTTTGTTGATTTCATACATAATTTTAGGATTTCTAAATGAATGTTTTCACTTTTTATTATTATTTTTAAAAAATCAACTTTTGATCAGTTTAATGCTTATAAGATTGCATTAAAATGACTATATATATATATATATATATATATATATATATATATATATATATATATATATATATATATATATTTACACACAGTTGAAATCAGAATTATTAGCCCCCCTTTGAATTTTTTTCTTTTTTAAATATTTCCCAACTTATGTTTAACAGAGCAAGGAAATTTTCACAGATTTTCTGATAATATTTTTTCTTCTGGAGAAAGTCTTATTTGTTCTATTTCGGCTAGAATTAAAGCAGTTGTTAATTTTTTAAACACCAATTTAAGGTCAAAATTATTAGACCCTTTAAGCTGTATATATGTATGTGTGTGTATATATATATTATATATATATAATTATTATTATTATTATTATTATTTATTTATTTTTTTTATAGTCTACAGAACAATCCATTGTTATACAATAACTTGCCTAATTACCTTAACCTGCCTAGTTAACCTAATTAACCTAGTTAAGCCTTTAAATGTCACTTTAAACTGTACAGAAATGTCTTGAAAAATATCTAGTCAAATATTATTAACTGTCATCATGTCAAAGATAAAAGAAATCAGTTATTAAAAATTTGTTATTAAAACTATTATGTTTAGAAATGTGTTGAAAAAATCTTCTCTCCCTTAAACAGAAATTGGGGAAAAAATAAACAGGGGGGCTAATAATTCTAACTTTAACTGTATATATAGTTTTATGTTATCAGATGTTGTCATCTAGCCGCCGGCTATTTACAATTCGCAATTTTCAGGGTAATGGAAACACACCTTGTCATAGTGTGCATCAATCATCTTTATCATGTAATTATGCGATTGCTAATTAATTACGCAAATGTTTATTTGTTTGTTTGTTTGTGTGTGTGTCTAGAGCTCATCAGTGCAGCAGGTTTCCAGGAGGCGGTGCAGGGCAGCAGTCAAGAGCTGCAGGTGGACGACTGGAGGCTGGAGTGGGTCTTGCGCTACTCCATCATCGTCAAGAGCAGAGGCATCATAAAAGCAAAGGGCTACATTGTTCATGCTAAAAAGAGCAACGACCATTAATGGGGCTTTTTGGCTTCCTGAGATCTATTCCACCAAATTGTTGTCCTCTATTACATCCTTGATGGGTAGTTTCGTCGGCACACTAAAGTGAATTTGAGTTATCCGAGGAACAAAAAAATCACTTGATGCATTTTTCCTGATGATTTCAATTATTTAGACAGCTAGCTGTTTGTGTAGAAACATGCAAAGTGCCTGCTTTTCTGTTGTTTTTTTGTTGACTTTCCTGGTTTAATTTGCAGTAATTATCCAATGGGTTGATGGGCTAGAAAATTAGGATTCTCCAAGAACCAAAAGGTTGTTTTTGTTAATCAAATATGTTAAGTACAGGGCCAAGAGGGATTGTTTTAATGTTCCTGTTGCCTTGTTTTCAGGAAAAAAAGACATTCACACCCTTATGCCCTTATGGTTTTGTTGAAACCTTTTTTATTTGAAGTTTACCACAGAGATTTGTTTTCAAATTAGTTTTAGATTTTTTTTTTTATTCTTAATTTTAATGTCAAAAATGAAGTCCTGCTGCTGTTTTAAGTTTGTATAATTTATTTTTTTGCTTTGCTTTGAATTATTTTGAACATTTGTTGTCATTCTATCTCTTTTGCATCCCTTTGCTTTGCTTATCTGAGATGAAAGAAATATTAAGGTATGTAACTGTATGGAATGCTGTTCAAATGCATGGCATAAACAGCATTGATTCATTGTGTATATAAAAACACTGGAAAAATTCCACATTTGAAGGATACTAATGCTTATCGCACCAGTATCGAGTGGATAGTCAGAATATATATTTTTACCTGTGTTATTTATTCATTGTAATGCCAATTCCTGTTGGATCCAATCCTATAAGAGAGATTGTTTCTTGTACTGTACATGTAATTTCTATTTTCCCATATTGTGACAAACGTTTTTAATCTGGTTTATAAACTTCGCAATTGAAAATGGATATTTCTGCAATCAGTCTTTTTTTTTTACACAAATTTAACTCCCATTAGGGGGATGGTTCCTAAAATGAAAATAATGTAATTTACTCACCCTCCACTTGTATCAAACCTGTTTCATTATTATTATTTTTTTTAAACTTCTGTTGAACACAAAAGAAGAAATTTAGAAGGATGTTGGAAACCTGTAACCATTGACTGCCATACTATTAGTTTTTCCTACTTTGAATGTAAATGATTAACAGTTTACAACATTATCAAAACATTCAGAATTAAACTCATAATGTTTGGAATCACTTGAGGGTGATAAACTGTTAGTAAATTTTTGTTGAACTGTTCATTTAATAACACATACCAATGTGTATATACACACACTGAGTAGACAAAACACCGTGAATATAAACAGGAACCAAGCAAAAACAATGGCTCGGGTAAGTATGTAAAAAATAAAAAACATGTCTCGAAGACCCAGGTTTCCACTTTACTCTATTAAACACGCTTCCCTTTATACAACACACATTTAAATGTACATTATTAAAAAACGTGTCGTTTTCAGTAGGTAGAACCAAGACGCGGATCCATATCATCATTTGCAACTCACCCAACGCTCTATTCTGTTCGCTTTCGTGCATCGATTAATCGTGTCTGTACATTTAGAGCATGTGGGCGGAAGTGCGTCGAAAGCCACAGTGGCAAGATGGTGGCCACCAGAAGAGGAACACGCGCGGGCTCCCCGGTGAAAAACACCAGCGATGAAAACTCTGGAAACACTACGGTATGCTTGTCAATTTTTTATTTTAATAGTTGTCGATGTTTTTATTAGCGGGAGTTCAGTGTGAGATTGTTTTGTGTCGTTTTATTTGTATTCATGGTTAAATACAAAGCCGCGTGTGTGTGCAAACATGTGTGGATAACGCGACGGACTTCTAAATAACGGTCACTGTTAGAGAATGTTGCTTGTTAATAGTTTGTGTTGTTTGTTTACACCCTAAGTCGAATATAAGTCGTACACTGTTATTATATATTTAGCATGACTGCATTAATATAGCCATATCTCGCCATGTGTGATATTCCTATAGCGTGAAGTGTTCATATTTTGTGGTGCAGCCATCACAATATGAATGATTTTCATCAGTAATTACAGTCCAGGCATTTGCAAAAGCATTTGCAATGCCATTAGATTATATGCAGTAAATCTAAAACCTAAATCCCAACCTTTATTTGAAAGTGATGTTAAGTAATTTAAGTTCTGTTCTTTCTTTGTTTTTCTGCTCACACAACCCAGCCGTTATTTGTGTTTATGATGTGATAATCACAATGTTGTGATGTGTAATAAAAACACTGGAAAAAGTCCACACTTAAAGGATAAGTTATCAAAGCTTATCGCTCCAGAATCTAGTGGATAGTCAGAATATATATTTCACCTGTGTTATTTATTCATTGTAATGGCAATTCTAGTAGGATCCAACCCTATAAGAGACCGTTTCTTGTACTGTGAGGCCATAAGGTGAACCTAGAGAAAGTGGGTAGAAAATGATTTTCGTTCCCACATCTGGGCACTACTTTTTTTTAAATGAATTTCTGGGTAGACGGCACCCTTATGGATTTTATGGTAAAAGTTCTCCTAAAAAAATACAGCAGTTTATTGTCAAGATGCATAAATGTGTATAATTAGGAATTTACAAAAAATGAAAATCTTATGCTGCTAATTTGGCCCTGAACTTTATTAATATGCATTTTAGCAACATACAATATGTGTCAAATCCACTTTTATGCATGTAGCTACATATATGAGACAAGCACTGGTGCATTAATCTACTCCATTTTAAATGAAGACCATGAAATGAAGCATTTTGTTTTACAACCCACCATAGCTTTACAGATTGGCACTAAATAAAACTGAAGAAGATATTTGAACTTAAACTGTTTTTTATGTTTTATTTTTCAAAAGTGTTCAGTAAGCACTTGGGTATAACACAAAATTAAAAATAAAAAGAGTTTTGGTTCAAGTTGGCTAAAATGACAGAAATGCTGATCTCCTGCACAAAAATGTACAATTGTACAGAAGCTTTATTACAGCTCAAATCAAACTAACATGTGACACATATCATTGTTACTCATCACTACTATCCTTATCACTATCATCAGAACCTGAAAGCTACATTTTAAAAACACATTTTGACAAATTTGTAATTTTCTTACAAAATATCCATTGTCCTGTTCTGGAATGCACATGAGATCTCACTTATGACAGTCATACACTCATCTCAGTCTTCTGGTGGAAAAGAGTCTAAGAAACTGAAAAATCTGATGAGCTGCAGACTCTCATACAGATGTTTGTGTGCCCTCATGCTGTGGTTATAGTGATGACCACTCATCACTCCATTGATAGATCCTAGAGCAACAACTTCTGAATCAATGAGTATATCCTGCAGTGCTGCATCTCCAAACCTTTTCCTCAGAATGCCCAGGTAGGACATGCATGTGTGAAACTCATCTAATTCAATCACTACAAGCTTTGGCATATATAGCTTGATTAAAGACTAACATTATATGATCCTTTCTTACCAAACAGTTACACCCAGACACAATAGCCGCGTTTCCACTATCGCGCCTAAAGCGAGCGAGCCAAGGCTAGTCGCGTTTCCACTATCACTTCCGGGGCGTAATTGGGCCAAAGCGGGGCTTCCTAGGGGCTAGCGTCCGGCCTTTTTCGGCCCGCCGAATACCTTGGGCCTAGGAGGGCCAACTGGGGCTTCGGGGCGGGGTTACGTACAAAGGCGGAGTTTTCCTGTCAGGTAAAGAGGAGACAAGATGCTTTCTTCCCTTACATTTGTTTTGCTATCGCGCTTGATCAACTCACTAAGAAGAAGAAAAAATAAATGCCGCCAAACTCGAATGTCCTTATCCAGGGATCGCTGTCTGGCCTTACTCCAACAGACCACAAACAGTAAAAAAGCAATCGCTTTGGTGTTCTCCATCTTCCAGCTCTCGTAGTGATGCCAGGTTGTGTTTGTGGTTATAATTTGAGTTTTTTGTTCCCGCTGAAGTGGGCGGGTTGTGTGATGGGTTGTGTGACGTTTGATTCGGGGGACGTTCTGGGGGCGGTGTTTGCGTGACGCGCTGCGAGCAACTAGCCCGACAGTGGAAACGCGACATGATCTCGGCCTCATTTCTCAACCACCCGGGCTATTGGCCCGGCCTGGCCCGATTAAAGCCCTGGCTCGCACTGGCCCGATAGTGGAAATGTGGCTACTGATTTAGGTGTCTGCTCCGGGCCCTTAGATGCAAGATAAACAATGGTTGTGGCAAATGGAGATCACTTTCAGGTTCAAATCATCTGGAATATCAACATAATGGGCCAGTGTTGGTTCTTCAGTTGCACCAATAATCCATGAAATTAGGTTAACCAGTTCAAATGGCACAACAGATTTTGCTGCACTAATATTTAAATCATCAGATGTGGGTGGCCATAGACATGTCATACAAGGAGAGTCATCTACAATTCTCTTTAGAATCAATGCCGCACTAAAGTGTTCTGTGCAGTACCAGCTATTCTACTTGCTGTGCTTTCACCATCACTTTGGCTAGTTACGTCCGTTGATTCAGTTGTTTCTGTACCTGATGGATGAGGTATTGGTTCTACCAATCTGCAGAAAGGGTCTTAACTAAAACCAATTCATTAGATGTTGCACTGGTTAGGAGAGTGAAACACCAGCTGGGGGAAATCATGGGATAGCCTCCACTTTAATTTATCCTGCCTGAAATTAAAAAATTACAGTAAATGATGATCACAATCACAAAATATAAAAAAACATTGTCAGCTTATTATGATAAAATATGATTATTATTATCACATTATGATTACTTATTTTGTGAGAAACAAAGGTTGCATAAATGTTCATTCCGAAGCTACAAATGAAACTTATGGTATTTAAATTACCTGTAGTTTGAAGCATCAAGATCTTCATGGCTCTTTACCTTATTCTTCTTAGCCGTGTTATTGTCGACACCTCTTGGTTTCCAATTATTCAATGGTGGATGACTCTCTCAGAGAAGATCTTGTAGCTTACATCGTAGGTTGGCTCATTTTTAATAAAAACATAAATATTATTTATGTTCTGTAACTATTACACTGGCTTCTATATTTGGAGCGCATATATTTTGTACATGTACAAACTAAAAGCAACTGACCAAGCAAATTGAGTTTTTTTTTATTCTTCAGAAGGAAAATACCTTGACAAATTATTTCAACATTCTTTTACCTTCACAAATGACTAGATATTCTATTATGCTGAATTATTGTAACAAGTGGCCTATGTAGATTAATGTTAAGCTTTTGAAATGATCATTTTTTAAAGTATTAAGTAGTTTTAAAATGCAAAAAAAACAAACAACAAAAAAACAGTAGTCTTCTGATGTCTGTGTAACAGTTCCAGTAGACTTTAAGAACCTGGTGTACTGTCTGTAACAGAACTTATGATATAGTATTTCCAGAGAGACACAGTCTTTGTCTTTTAATACGTGTTGTTTTGGTCATTCTAAAATGCCTTATCCATTTCAGTATTAGTTTTATTATATTATATTATTTATGACCTCCAGAATTGTAAAAAGCGTTTGCACTCTGTGTCTCGCACCTTCAAACGCCAGCTCGCGTTCACTGTGTGTCAGGATTGCCTTTTGAGGCGCATGTCATTTAATAAATGAAGAAAATATATTCCCGCAGCTTCTCCTACTGCAGCAAATTCAGTTTTTATTTTTGATATTTGTCGCCAGTTCATCAAGAAGTGGCGATTTAGTTCTCTTTGACTTGTTGGACGGAAACGCTGCTTTATTCACACGTCTTTTATGCGATATTCCAGTTTTAGGCATACATTTAATTAGCATTTTTAGATGATAACATAGCTATTCACACTGCATCAGCACAGCTGTCCCCTTTCTTCCCTATGTACCTGTAGGTGAACAGCTCCTCCGGGTGTGGCCATGGGCATTCATCCTCTGCTATTTCTTCCTCATTTCTGCGTTCTTCAGATTCATTACTGCTGTCTTGAATATCCATTTGTCAATCGATAACTTTGTGACTGTATGATGACGGTCAGCTCACGTAAATCTGCAGTAGCCTGAAATTGTTTTTCGGTTCAAATAATGTACCAGGCTTTTCATTGGTCCGTTAAGAAGAGATTTATTTTTTTTTTGGCTTCCGAAGTCAGTGGTTGAAATATTAATTCAATTACAGTACTCCGTTACGAATTATGATTTTAAAAGCAACATAGTAAATTACTCAGCTTAATTTGTACTCAAGTATAAGTAAAATTACAGACCTTAAATTATACTCATGAAAGTACAAATACCCCCAAAATGTACTTGCATTAATGTGGGTAGTTACCTCCACCACTGGTAATTACTATTTTCCCATATTGTGATGAACATTTTTTTTAATCTGGTTTATTAACTTAGCAGTTAAAAAAAGAATTTTTCTGCAATCGATCCTACTTTTCTTACACAAATGTAACTCGCATTAAATGGATAGTTCACCCCAAAATTAAAATAATGTAATTTATTCACCCTCCACTGTTTAGACTCCTTATAAACGGTAGGAACAAAATAGTAGGGCTGCAACTAATGATTATTTTAATAATCGATTAATCTGTCGCTTTATTTTTTCGATTAATCGATGAATAAAAAAACATTAATTTTCAACTATTCAAAAACGCTCATCCCGGAGCTGTTATAATAATAATAATAATAATAATAATAATAATAATAATAATAATAATAATAAAATAAAAAACGAAGTAGTTTAACCTGTTTTCAATCCAAATATCTCAATATTTTAAAATCAAGATCCATACTAGACACATGAAATAGCATAAGAAATCATGTCTAGTTTTCTGAAATAAACCCACCTCAAAATTAAGTGATTGTTTGCTTAAAACAAGTTAAATTATTTGTGAATTGGGTAAGAAAAATAATCTTAATGAGATCTAATTTTAAACAGAAGTTTTACCATTTCACATAAACATGTAAGTGATCGTGATCTATAATGTCAGATGGGCATCGCCATCATTCATAAAAAGCAGAACAAGCAGGATTCAGCACATAAATTCACCAGTTACTCCCCAAATACATGCAAGTGGCTGGTGAACTTGGAGAGGAGTAGATTCACCTTTATAGTTACTTTCACTATGTGTATCTGATATGAATAAAACACATCTGCAAATTATATTTGAATGGATTTTTAGACTTTCTTGTGTGTTTTACAACTCTAAATGTATTGTTTTACTAGTATGTGTTTGTATTTACATGTCTAAAACATAAATTAGGCATTAGGCGGTTAAAACGCTGCATTATTGTGATATTATGTCACGTCTTTCTCAGCAGGGTTAAGTTGGTTTTGTTTTCGAAGAAAAAAAAAAAAGCACTTTTCTGATGGTCGCTTACTACTGGTTTTAGCATATGTGCCACACTAGCCACGATGGAAGAAACTGTCTTGTTTATAGCTCTGCGAAATATGCGAAGTATAAGCAGTTAATGGTTCAGTCCAGATTTACTCCCACGCAGTTTACATAATGGTATGGCCCTGATGTGTGTGTGTGTAGCTGAAGATGTAGCCTTTGCCTGTGTGCGCACTGGTGTTGTTGGAGAGAATAAAGTTGTTCTGTGTAGCCCGCAGTGAGTGTATTATTAGCGACAAAAAGCGAAAGTTACAACACGAAGTTCGCCCAACTTTAAAATGATTTTGAGGCGGAGGAGGTGGGAAAAGGCCGTCATCGCAGCTTGCGCTAATGGTTTATATGCTTTATGATGTACTCCCATCATTCAGAGGAATGTGAGGGTACGAGAGAGAGATCTCAGGTCTGGTGGGAGCAAATTGTGGCGACTGACAACTTTCCTCCATGTTTCCTCTGTTGTTGTTGTTTACCGCGTCGGAATCTCAACACGCGCTCTTCCTTCTACATCATTAAACCGCGGAGAAGCACCACATTGTCACAAGTTTAATGATGATCAGAACAGAACGCCTCAATAAATCTGATCTGCCTGTTTACATGAGTCACATTGTCACATATCCGATTTATATCTGATTTATTTCCACATATGAAGGAGACCTGATACCGATCGCTGAATATCCGAATGCATGCGTTTTTTTTTCCTGTTTACACGGACATAGAACAGATCCGATCTGTGTCACATATGAACAAAAAATCAGAATTGGGTCACATTTAACTGCAGTGTAAACGGGGCCTTAAACTTTAACGGTAGCAAGAAATGCTTAAAGTTAACTGATTTTGTATGTCTGTTTGACAATTTGACAAGCTCTGGGCGAGTGGGTTTAACCGCCGTAAACTATTGATTTTCAAGACAGCCTCGCCGCAGCGCAGCCAATCACCAGCATTTGATCCGGGCACGTTAAGGATGCAGGTTTTCTCCAAGTGGTGCTCACTGACGTTGACAAGATTATACCCTTGGGTATCGAAATTTGGTACCAAACAAAAAAGATTTTTTCGATACTCAATAGTATCAAGACGATTCGGTCGGTGCTTAAAAACTATCGAACTCGATACCCAGCCCTACTGATGACCCATGTCTTCAAACAATTCTTCTACTTCCACTTGTTTTGATTACAACACAACGTGGCATCTCTCTGAACACTTTAACAGGTCAAAACAGTCTTCAAAGCTATATCATGCATATTAATGAAGTTGCATCTCATTCACAATAGAGCGCGCTGATTGGTTCGAACAAAGTCTTTCTCACGAGTTAATGATGAAAACTCAATGACATCACTTTGTACAGGAAGGTACAGACAGCAAATCTCCACACTGGAATTTAGGGATGCACCGATCCCGATACTTGGATCAGATATTGGTTCGATACTGCATATTTTTGCTGTATTGGGTATCGGTGAGCTGGTACTGATCCAAATCCGATCTTGCGTGTGCGCATATGTTCTGTGTTTATAAGCCAAATAAACCATGAAGGTAGCTATTATAAGGCACTAGAAAGTTGTCAAGTAGGTCTACTATATCCCAAATGTTCTGAAGCCATTCTGTAGTTTAATGTGAAGCACAGATGAATATTCACGTGGTTACATTCTTGTTCAGTTCAGTGCTTTCTGCCGCCGCGCCCATCAGTCATTCTCCATTCATTCACGATTCAAACTGCGTGTCGCGTTCATGACAACACAAAGTTTTCTCCAACACTATTTGTTCCTATTAGTTTAGGTAATCAGTGGAGAAATGCCTTTAGTTTTGAATTAAATGGTTTCATTTTGACCTGCAACAAGGAGTTCATTGCTGTTTCTAAATCATGTTGCGCTGTGCCTGATAGATCAGCAGATCTCATTAACAACACTGGAGTAGAGTGGGTTTTCACCTGCTCTTCACACTCAAAGTAGGCCTACCTGAAACTTTATATTAGAAAAGGCTCAATAATACAATGGACAGATCCTCAACGCACTGATTTCTTCCCTTTGTGCTGCTGTTTTAAGTGTCTGCAGATACCAGAGGGCTGCGCGCGGTGTCTCAGTGCTTTAATTCACGCATCCAGCTGCTATGATAATATCAGGCTTTGCTAAAAGGCTGGTTATTTTAGCAACGAATACTGTCAATTAGGGCTGCACGATTAATCGAAAAAAGATCACAATCTCGATTCGACCCGTAATTCAGCTTTTCTACGATTCAGCTATTTTCAAGGTCTGGAGGGAAGCATAGGCGGTCGCCTTAAAGAAGCATAAAGTTTTCACAGCAACATGGACACCTGCAAATGGCATTAAAAGTGTCACATATAGTATTTATAAGGTATAATTTACCCAAAAATATAATTTCTGTCTTAATGTAATCATGTGTTTGCGGTCGCGAAATCACACGTGAGCTGACTGTGAGCTATTTGTTTACTTCCGACAACGCGCGCGCACGCCAATGATGCCTTCAGTGAACAGAAACTGCATAGGCTGTGAATAACTTCTAATAAAGTTGTAAATAACGTTCAGTTTGTTGTACAGAGTGATCGTTTGAGGGGCGTGCGTGAGGTATGATTTGCATGTGTGTTTTTTCTCACAGTGACAGCAGCCATGAGCCCCACTCAGAAATGAAAGTGAAAGGTTTTAAATGATCATAACGCATTTTACATTTATGATTACGACAAGCATTTGACATGTTTTTCTTTCATAGCTAACACAGTGTTTTTTGCATGAAAATAAATGTTTAACAGTGTCAGTATAACTACTCTAGCCTGTATAATGTTGAATATTATGCAAGAGGGAATCTGATAATGACAAATGTCTCATTTTACCATTGAAAAAATGGTACAGTAATGTTGTCAATGACAAATGACATGCATATGTCTTAAACATAATAATTCAACATCAGAATTATGAATAGTAGTATTCTGATGTCATCACTTTACTGTGAATTAACAAACAGGACATACTGAAAGTCTGTTCAAGTCCACCATTCCAAGTCTACAAAATTTAGCAGTAGACCTACACATCGGCCTAATATTATTATTGTTGTTGTTTTACCATATGTTTTTAGAATTAACAATAATAATAGCCTACTCAAATTAACCTTTATTTTACACCTACATAATCATAAAAGAGAAAATCATAATCTTGATTTTGGGCAAAAAAAAATCTTATTTTAGCCAGAATCGTGCAGCCCTACAGTCAATAGTGGTAGCCTATTGCAGATTTCAAAGAAAAATGTTGTTATTAAAAACGAACCATAAAATGGACCCCAACAGATCATTTCAATGTCATAACAAATGGGTGATTCTCACAAAAACATGAATTTTTAAAAATGTTTAAATTAAATTTTTGTTTTTGCAGATAATTGAAACAAAGTCTGGAGCATTTGTCAACATTAATTAAAACATATATACATATCATTTAGTACCTTTTTGAGCATAATTTCCAAAATAAGTAATAAAAAATCTCATTACCGCAACATATCATGTGGAGTTACTTGAGATTCTGAAATAACACTGATTTTTAAATTAACAGGGTTTTTTATTTTGATTGTTTTTTCTAACTACCGAAACACCTTACATAACTGACAACAGTTTTTTTAAAATATATTTTGATAAAACCTGATGCATTTTCAAAATGATGTGGCTAACCTGAAAGGACATCATTTGTAAACTATGCACATGCATTGAAAAGCAAACAATTGAAAAAAAAAATAACACTTAATGGACATTGGATGGTAACATTTATATTTATGCAGTAATTAACAAACAGTTTCCCCATTGAAAACAATGGCATTTTGCCATTATTATATTTAATTATGTTTAATTAAGTGCAGTATTTCCAAGTCGTGTCTGTCTGCTGACTGCAAGACAGGGGCATAACATGAAGGGGGTGTAACTTGTAGTAGAGGCGTAACTTGACGTTATGGAGATCTACATGTGAAAACTATGTTGTTGGCAAGATGTCGATGTACATTAGTTTTTAATGTCTACACCTACTCCACACCTAAACCCAATTACCACAGATATTAATGTACAGCCACGATTTGTGGAGGCTTTCATACTTGATGCACTCGAAGAAGTCAGCGAGTTCCTAAATGAATTAATTTAATATTTCAATTGAATCAGTTGTAGAAAAATTTGGAGAGAACTTATGAAAACATTTGCTGAAAATGTTCCCTTGTATGTCTTTCCGCCATCTTGTCAACATCTCGTTGTGACATCTCACATGGTTCAATGGGATCTCGATAACTGCAAGTTACGCCTCTCTAACTTATTACAAATTACACCCCCTTTTTAGTTATGCCTCTTTTTTTGCAGTCCACAGATATTACTTGGTATTCCCAGGTAAAATAGAAACTGCCATTTAAAAACAAAAACAATACACCATCTGGTCTTAAAAAGAAAGAATACATGCAATGACATGGTGTAACCACTAGTTTCTAGTATCTCTACAATGCTGCTTGTCAATTCCTTGTTTAGGAATTATTAAGGAATTGTGGATTTGAATATACATATAGACAAGCTAAAATACTTCTTTCTGACAAGGTTTCCATATTTATTGTTTGACAAGGTGATTTGAAGTGTTCATTTTTGTATTTTGATTACAGAAAACTACATATAGCTATAAAAAGACTACACAAAAGGCTTAACTTTGTATGATAACAGTGTGTTTGTTTTTCCCACTTAGTGTCACCTCTTGTGCACTTTTTTCAGCATCATGGTGAATTAGTATTTTTGCAAACAAAATATTTTCTGAACGTCCGTATTTGACTTAATGGTGTGTGCGCGTGTGTGTGCAGTTGTACACTGTGTGTGCAGATTAAAACTAAATTATTAACTTTGATGACTACATTTCCTAACACTGTAGACTTATATTTTAGTAATTACACCTGCTGATCTACATTTCCAAATCTAACCCCTCTCTTTCCTTCCTTCTGTACTCTTCAAGTAGTTCTGGGTTGCTGTACAGATTTTCCCAACCTTGCCTTTAATAAAGAATGTCTTTTTTCACTTGCTGACTGTCTAAAATGAAACAAATCAAAGCAAAATATTAACAGTTAGTACATTTTAAAATTAACATTAAGTAAATTTCATACTAGATTCAAATAACTGCTTTGAATTTAAATTCTCATTCGGGAAACAGACGTTGTCTCTACCACAACTGTCCTTAAATGGTTGCGGTATGAGAAAAGAGTTGCGGAGAATGAGGTGCCACAATATGTTTTGCTAATAATAGGGAAGCTATGATGATTAAGCAGTTTTTACTCTGTGCATATAATTAAGACTTTAGAAAAGTTCTTTTTCACAAAAAAATTTTAATCTAACAATTATGTAAACATAGAAAACTACCTGTTTTGGTAATGATAATCAAAAAGTCGTGGAACCATTTTGACGAGAAAATTTTATATTAAACTGGAGAAAAATAAAAGATGTTCTTTTCTGGCAGCCATCTTGAAACAACTGACCCATGTGCTCCTTCGTTCAAAATTAAACTTTATTTAAACTCTTTGTGTTTTTAAACAGTATGGAGGATGAGAACATCTATCATGGACACATGATTTTTCAGCTTTTTCTCGATCATTATACATAAAAATTCTGTAAACTATTTGTTCTGTCATGTAAAATAATCTATTAGAACAATTCAATTGTTTTTATGCTGACGTTTTCATGCTAATTTGTTTAATTTACTACATAACACACAGTCAAACATACCTGGACAGGGTTAGGATTAGTAATGAGAATTTCAGTAGAAAATGATCATAATTAAATTATGTTGAAATGACCCATTGTGCTTTGTAGAGAAAAGTTTTGTCTTTATTCTAATGTTTTTTGTTTTACCAAAATTCTATATTTTATATGTAAAATCTTAAGTGCCATGTTGTTTTAATGGTTTTGTGAGAATAACCCAAATGCTCAAATGTAGCCTAGTTTACAGCAAGCATCATGTTTTAGGTAGATTATAGTAGGCCTATAGGTCTGTTATTTTTATTAAAGAAGAAATATTATTTGAGTTTAGCACCAGAGCTAGAAACTGTAGGCTATTACGCTTAAAAAAAAAAAAAAAAAAAAAAAAAAAACCCGGCACTGTATTGGGATCGGATCTGTATGGATCGATACTCAGAATTTTGGTATCGAGATCGGATCGGTTTCAATAAAATGGTATCGGTGCATCCCTACTGGAATTCACACAATGATCTCATCGCTGTGACGTTGCTTCAAAATTTATTTTTAAACCGGAAGAACGAATTTGCTCAAAACAAGCACTTTTTAGTAAAATATGTGTCCTAATAGTGTTTTTAGCAACATGGGACATGTATATTACCGTCAACACCTGAAAAATGTGTTTTAGTGTTTCATGACCCTTTAACTTTTCCAGTGTTGTCAGATGTTCATATTAAAGGTTTAGAAAACAAATGTAATGCTACACATTATGTACAAAAAAGGCATTTAAATCACATGAAGGTATGTAAATGAATTTGATAATAATGTAAGGCTAATCTTCTTGTTCATGCAGCAGTCTACTCCTTCGACCAGAAGAACTCGACGCAAGACGCTGACGGAGGAAAATCAGTCCCAGTCTGATTCCCAGCCAGATGAGCCGAAGGATGACAGTACTGCCTCTTCCCTAGCAAGTCCACCTAAGAAAGACACTAGAAGATCCACACGTCTCACTGTTAACAAAAAGCACCCAGACTCTACTCATGAAGCGGATGTTTCTGAATCAGAATCCTGCTGCTCCGTAGCTTCCGGTGTACAGCCCACACCTAGAACCCGCCGGAGAACTGCAGTCAGAGAGAAGCGCACCATTGAAGAGGCGTCTGAAGCTGAATCCTGCTCGTCAGCAGCGTCAGCGACCCATTCCCGCACTGCCCCACGAAGCCTCAGAAAACGAGTTTTGACTTCAGCATCTGCAAAAGATGCAGATGCCTCCGGGGCTGAGTCTTGCAGTTCTGCCGTGTCACTCACCAAAGGTACGGACACTCAACGGATGACAAGGAGCCATCAAAAAACTGCTGTTCCCATTAGAGAAGCAGATCAGTCTGAACCAGAATCATGCTCCTCCAGTGTTTCTGGCCTTCGTGGATCTGTGGTGCGCAGATCTACACGAAACCAGAAGGTGACAGTGACCGAGCCGATCCCTATGAACTTGGAAGAAACCACAGATGCCCCTTCTTCTCCAGTGTCCAGGAAGCCAAGAGGGCGTAGGCGAAAAACAGGAGTTAATGATGATGAGTCTGATGGATGCAAGTCTGGTCCCAGCATGAGTCCCTGGAGATCCCTTAGGCGCCAGCCAAAAGGTGACACCATAGTTGGCGAATCTGATTCCGAATCGGTAGCTACTGACATCTGCACCTCTCATGGGAGCCCGAGCCCTCAAAGAGGAAGAGGAACACCTTGTAGTAGCCGAACTGGGTCTGCAAGCAGTAATCGTGCTGTTCCTGTAAGCAGGACGAGAAGTAAAGCTAAAGTGTTTACTGCTGCCATGTCTGAGGAACAAAATGAAGATGAGCAACTTGAAACTCATCATGAAGGTATTCAAGCACCTGAAGAACAACTGGATCAAACCATGACCATGGAAACCGTTGAAGCTCAAAAGTGCACCATTAATGAGGAGGGAGCTGAAGATACTACTATAGTTCAGGATGAGCCTGTTGAGATGCTGAAAGTTCAAAGCAATTCGCAAGAAGTTGGGGATCATGGAACTGAAACAAAAGAATCAGGAACTGAAACTTCATTAAAAGAAGCAGGGTTTGCGGAAACACATTCAGAGTCTATGGTAGAAGTCCCAGAGAAGGTTGAGAAAGCCTTTGACAATCAAACATGTGCTGTGCCTGAAAAAACTGAATCCAACCAAAAAGATACAGCCATGGTTAAGGAGATGGCTGAAGTTCAAACATGTTCTGAACCTGCAAAAGAGGAAACCACTCAAGAAGCTTCAGTCAAGGTTGAAGAGAATGCAGAGGTTCAAACATCATCAGAGTCCTCAAAAGAGGAAACCATCCAAACAAATGTAGTCCTGATTGAGGAGGTTGCTGAGGATCAATCATCACCTGAACCAGCGGAAGAGGTAAAAGCCACTCAAGAAGATCCAGAACCAGCTCTGATTGAGAAGAAGAAAGGTGTAACTGTTACAGAGGAATCAAATGAATTGATTAAAACAACTGATGATGACTCTGATGCTGGCCCTTCTACAAGCTCACATACTCGAGTAGATTTGAGCACCGCACAAGAATCATCTAAGGAGCGTTCTGCTCAAAAGGAAATGATCAGTTTACTGGACAGCAGTGAGGATGAGGATAGTGGTGACGAAGGTCTGTCTGCAGAAGAAGAGGGTGGTTCACAGGAAGATGAAGATGATTTAATTTGTCCTGATAATGAACCGATGCCAGAAGAAGCAGAGGCTCATGGTAATGGACTGTTTGTCATAGACACTAGACCTGGGCTACGACCTGAAGACCAGTACTATGTGGATGCCAAGCAAACTGAGGAAGAGGATGAAGAGGAGGACTATGTTGATGAGGAAGGAGATGATGAGGATGATGAAGATTCAAAGGTTCTTTTTGCTCCCAAAAAGCCTCTGTAAGTTATCGCCACTATATAAAATCATAATATATAAAACAAAAACATTTGAAACGTGATTTTGTAAATTATGATTTGAGCGATGATTGATTGATTGATTTATATTCAGTACCAAAACAACTTCTGTTTGTTCTCTTCTCCTCAGGATGCAACTCTCTACTTCCATTGACACAGGTTTGAAATTGAAGGAGCTTGGTGGTCTGTACGTCAGTTTTGATGGCAACAAACCAAAGACTCTTTCCAGGGTTTTGAAGGCCCAGAAGGACGTGGATGGTCAGGATGAGGTAATAAGTCACACGTTGTTCTGATTGTAACATTTGATTGAACATAATTTCAAAGAATTTAGTGGAGCTGATAATGTATTAAAATGCTGTATGTCTTGTGCAGTTGTTAAAGAAGAGTGTTATCGTTCCGGGTTTTGAGAAGAAAGATGCTGTGCCACCATGCAAGGAATCAAAGCACGCAGCTAAACTCAAACGCAAGGTGGGCAGATTTGTATTTTTTTTTTTTTTTTAATGATTGTCTGTTGGACTAGTTAAAGGTTACTCAAATCCTGCATTACCAAAGTTGTAGTTGAAGGCAAAATATTAACCCTCCTGTGAATTTTTAATTCTTCAAACATTTCCCTACTGCTGTTTAACAGATTTTTAAAACATTTTAAACAATTTTAATAAATAATTTCCAGTAACCAATTTCTTTGTCTATGCCATGATTACCGAGCATAATATTTGACTAGATATTTTGCAAGATACTAGTATTCGGCTTAAAATGCAATTTAATGGCTTAACTAGGTTAGTTAGGTTTGGCTAATTAACCAAGTACAGAAAAAAATAGGGTAATTTAAAGTGAATAACACTGATCTTTAAAAATTATTTAAAATATATATATAATTAATAATAAAACTGCTGTTATTCTGGTCATAACTTAAGACTTTTGTCCAAAAAAATAATAATAATTATAGGAAAACCTTGAACATTTCCTTGCTTTGTTAAATGTCACTTGGGAAATTTTTCATAGGAGAGCTAACAGTTTTGTCTTGAACTGTATACACATATAAAATGTATATGATATTTATATGATTGAATAATTTGTCAAATAATCCTAAAAATGTATTACACTTTCCACCAAGCTATTAGGCAATATTTAATAATAAACGTTTCTTAAGCAACAAGTTGTTATAATAGAATTCTGATTTATCAACACCCAGTTAAGCCTTTAAATGTCACTTTAAGCTGTATAGAAAATATCTAGTCAAATTATTTACTGTCATCATGGCAAAGAGAAAATAAATCAGTTATGAGAAATGAGTTAAAACTATTATGTTTAGATATGTGTTAAATGTCCTCTCCCGGTTAAACATAAATTGAAAAAAATAATAAACAGGGGGGCTAATAATTCTGACTTGAATTAAGTTAAACAAATATTTGTCAGTGCTGAGCATCACTTTATATGAAGAAGAAAAAACCCAATTCTTACATGTTTATTCATGTCAGCAGAATACTCTCGGTTAGCTCAGAGCGGGCTGCTTCTAGCAAGAGAATTCACTCACTGAGAAGGTCGCATTAGATTCTAGCGAAGTAATTCACGTACCTTGATCCAGCAACGCTGTTTGAACTGAGTCCAGTTTCATTTCCAAAGATATCAAGGCGGCTTTAAACTCAGTAGACAGGGCCTCTCTATGTTCTACCAGAAGGCTGGTTAAGCCATTTTTAGTCTTTTTACGCGTTAAACACTAAGAAATAAATGAACAAATAAAGTGGTGGAGGATTTGAGGAAAAAATAAATGTACAGGGACCCTGAGACAGTCGCGACTACTCCATTCAACCCTATTGTCGTCAGCCGAATACTCTCATTAGAAATATACAGAGGTATAACAGAATCTGCATAATGTTGAATGACAAAAATTTGAGTCTAATTGTAAAAAGCGTATGTTTCTGGCTATCAATCGATTAATGGAAACTTATTCTCAGCATCTATATTTTTCATGTCTATTTTATCATATTTTTTTATATGCTTCTAAAATTAGTTTTGTCATGTTACACTGGTCTCCCGGTTCTGTTCAGTTATGATTATCATGCCATCGATTCGGTTTAATTAGATATATTGGTGCATCACAATGCATTCACAATGCTTTCCATAAACAATTTTACTTAGCAACACAATAATTCTTGTAATAAATTTTTTAATTTATAAATATATTTCTTTATTATTTGTAATACAATATTTTCCTTTAATGCAAGCAGGCAGATACATGTACTGTACCTTTAATTTTACCTGCTCAAAGAAAACTCTTTTTGAATGTATCAAACAAAACTAAAGTACATGCACAGAACAACAGGAGCATTTATAGCAAATAAACGAATGTAAATATTATCCTGCTTGCTTTCTGGGCGTTATTGAGCGAGTCGATGTTAAACGGCTGTGGCGATCAGCTGATCCATTATAGATGGCAACATGGTGGAGAAAACCCGCTCTGCAGACATGCTCGTGTTTGGATACACAAGTAACATTATTGTTGTAACAGCCGAGAGAGGAGATAAAACATTAACTCATGAACACGCCAGCAGGTCAAAGGGGCCACAGAGAGTAAGAGAGAGAGTTTACAGCTTTCATTTTTTCCTGGCTGGGTTCTGATGTATTGCTGTCACTGAAAGACTGTCCAGCAAACTCACCCAGTGAATTGTGCACAGTTATTTGCTTTTTAACTAGTTAGCGTTTTATTACGTGTGGTCTCCTCCCTCGCCATAGTACGCTACTGCTATATTATGCATAATGTAATAAATGACGTCAGTACATAACCATTTATGATTTTCACTCTACTGATACCGAAGTGTTTGCGTCTGCATTAAAGAAACTATTAATTTTGACACCCCTATGAATGACCACTCTATTGTTATTTCAATATAAAAAAACAATAAGTAGTGCTTTATCAGTTTATAGTGCACTTATTTGAACATTCCAAGAAGAAAAGAGAAGAAAAAAACATTTGTAATTAAAGTAACGGTAAAATCAAGGCCTGGACTTTCATGCTAAATAAAAGTTTTGTAGTTTGGAACAATAATTCTATATTTTGGCATTTTATTTACCAAGTACAGAGCAACATTATTTTCTTTGTATATAAATGAATTGTAATGAATGTGATGTGACCCTTTAAATACTTAAGATATTCTATTTGAATTATTTAGCAATTGCATTTTAAAAGAAATCTTTGTTATATTTATTGTATCCAGGCCGAAAGAGAAAAGACGACTGGCGATGGCTGGTTCAACATGAGAGCTCCTGAATTAACAGAGGAGCTGAAAAATGACCTGAAGGCACTGAAGATGCGTGCAGCCATGGACCCCAAGCGCTTCTACAAGAAGAACGATAGAGAAGGTTTTCCAAAGTACTTTCAGGTAGGTTGCATGTTTTTTTTTTTTTTTTTTTTTTTTTTAATCAGCAACAGACTTTTCTTCTTTCCTCAAACAACTTTTTGAAAAGCCATTGTCCCTGAGACAAAAAAACGAAGAATGGTGGAATCAAAATACCCCAATTAACCACAGCCTTATGTGTTTAAAGGCAGCAGACAATGACACATTATTCTGTTCTTTCTAGTAAAGTTTGGCTGTTTTTTGTTTCAGATTGGTACAGTGGTTGACAGCCCTGTGGACTTTTATAATTCACGAATGCCTAAGAAACAAAGGAAACGTACCATTGTTGAGGAGCTTCTTGCTGATGCTGAGTTTAGAAGGTACGTTAGAGAAACTGTGGCTGATTAGCTTTATGTGGAGGAAAATGTGATAAATTATTTGTATTCCTGACAGCGGGTTTTTATTATCGATTGTTCTCACTTGTTTTAAATGAACCGTCATGTTTTGAAATGCATCTTTTCTTTTCTTTTCAGCTCAAATAAAAGGAGATATCAAGAGATCATGGCAGAAAAAGCAGCACAGGCCGCTGGCAAGCAGCACAGAAAGAAGCACACCAAGTTCTCTAAGAAAACAAATAAATAATTTCAGGCAAATCAGATTTTTTTTCCCCTCTTTGTTTTTTTTTTTTTTTAATTTTCAAAAATAACAGAAATTGTCAAGCCTTTGTAAATAAAAGGCCAGTATATTTTGTTTCAGTAAATTTCTGAAGGCTATTTTGGTTATAATGTGCAACTTGTACAGAGAATTAAAAAAGATTTTATACTTTTTAAAGCTTGATTTTCACTTGGGATTACATCAAGAACATCTGTCTGGGTGTGGATTCACAATAAATCTTCCAATACTAATGCATTGTCTTGTTTTCTATATTTAATAATACTTTTGATAATAAAAACTAATATGTACTATCTCCTGTCCTGTAAATTGTTCCCTGATTTATATATATTTTTTTCAATTGTTTTGCCACAAATTTCAGAACTCTGGTGTCAATTTTTAAAACTCTAGACACAATTTACAACCATTGTCAAAATTGCACATTTTTGCAAAACTGAACTTTTTTTTAAATGCTCAGACAAAATACAAAAGTCAAAGACACTTTGTTCAATGATCTAAAAATCACCTTTTCAATATAATAAGATTAAACATCGAATTGCTGCCATTTCAAAATGCAACTCGAACATTACATTTGAAATAAATGTGGATTCATTTAATGAACATGCAACTGATACAAGCGCTCTAAATAATAACTAAATGTTGCATTACTCTTGCTGCATTGGAACCGATGTACAATATTACATATTTAGATGATGAAAGTTTGAGGATAGATCAAATGACATCAGTTACTACAGAAGACGACCCAACTGGACTACATTATTAACTATTTTATCCTTAATCCATGTACCACTTTTACAGACAACGTTTTCATATTTGACATTACTGTATGCAAGAAAGCCTAATCACAGCAGACCAATATCAGAATTGCATTGACTGAAACACATATCCAAAAAAGTAATCTGATGTATAGAAATATATGCAAATTACATATGATATACTAGTTCATATTGATTTCACACATAAAATATGTCATGTCAAAATATTGCAAAAATTGTGGGGTTTTTTTTCTGAAATTAGAATAGTATATCTGTTGTGTAAATAATTATATGTGTCCATATATGAACACACACATATTTTTCAAAACATTGCAAAAATAACTTTACATTTGCAGACAGTAAACAAAAATTGGACATTTTACAGTAATTCTAGAATGTGAAATCCAATTGTAATTTGAGTATGTTGTTATACATCATGCCATATGTCAGCTTTTTAATAAAGGGACGTGCAGTGAGAAACACTTTTGTTAACAGTAAATATTATGACATTATGATTGAATAAATAAAACTTCAGTTGAGTGTTTCCACTGTACTGTTTTCTCTACACATATAAACAATAATAAAAGCTGTATCATATTTAAAACGCAATATTGAATGATTGTTTATTAAAACGATGCGCATCTTGTTTATGGGTGATCTAAAGTTGTGTTTCTGTAGTATTTGTATGATAAAAGGATTTTGTGAACCAATGATCCTGCAAATGCAAGACTTCTCTATAGAAATGAACGCAACATGCAATGTTTTGAACACTGGAAATCCTGCATTAATAGTAGTGACGTTCAGAAAGTTGATGTCAGGGTTCTGAAATTTGTGGCAAAACAATTGAAATAAATAAAATAAAACTAATTTACCAGAAATAGAAAGTTGCATTTGTGTGTGGTCACTGCGTCCAGATGTTTTGTGATGCGTTTGTGTAGAGCTCTTTGTAAATGTTGCTCAGACTGTCCTCAAAGGCTGCTCTGTGGGACGTCTCTGTGTGCGCTGTCGCTCTGCTGGTCCAGAATGTTCTGCTGTCTAAATGAGCAGATGGTTCTCCAGAAATACTCCTACTGAAAGAACAGGACACAACAATGAATGTCAAATTAAAATTTATGAGCGTGGACATTTCACTGTAACAAGTTCACATTATCAGGAGTCACTGGTTAAACAAACAAACAAACAAACTAAAAACTCTGGGAAAGAGGCACTTTGCAAAATAAAAAATATATAATGCTGTGATTTTTTTTTTAAACAACTAGAGTATGACTTAATGAAAACTCTGCTGTCATTAAGGCTGTTTAGGCAAGGGTATTTACTCTAGCATGTATGTATTTATTCAGACTGATAAAAAGAATGGTTCAAACATGGTAATTTGACTTGCATGACAATAAAAACATGCTTTTGGTATTCTTAGTTTGAGCTTCACAAAATTATCCCAAATAAAAATAGATTGTATGTTGTCTTGTAAATACTTCTTTCCCTGCAACATGGAAAGTTTTTGCCAGATTTATTGTTTACATAGTATGAATTTTGGTGAAAAATGATAAGTATGTGCATACGTGCTGCCGTGATCGAGAATCAGCACATGATGTTAACGCAATGCATTGTGGGACAGTGCTGCAGGTAGCAGTGAATGTAGATATTTTGTAGTATTCAATTAACAATATGTTGTAAAAAGAAGAAAAAAAATAAATGAATCAGGATTGTTAACATGATAAAATCATAATCAGCCAATTTGCATGGAAAAAAAACCTGCAATCTGTATTGAACATTAGAAATCAAAGCATAACTGATCTCTCTCCCAATTCCGGTCGCTGATTATTTATTTATTTCTTTAACATGCAAACTGGCAAATTATGTTTTTTTTTTTTGTTTGAATGACAATCAATGTCAACAATACACAATTTCAGACACAGACTGACTGCTTTGTGTGTGAAGATTTGTCTAAGCAGTTATTAAAAAAAATATTTATACAATGATACCAAAAACACACAAAAAATGACCATTTTGTTTTAATAACACTTTACACTAAGGTTGTATTAGTTATTGCATTTACTAACATAAACTACATTTCAAGAGTTCACACTTAGCTGATGACTGATTATAAAGCTTGTTTGGCATGCTGTTCCGGGAGAGAGCCCTGAGCTCATAAGATCCTTGAGCCCGGGGCTCCCTCCCGTTTGCAAGGCGAGGGGAGTTTGAGCTCAGGTAGATCTTGCGAACTCCCCTGCTCCAGTAGTTAATGAACAGATATGGATGCTCTTATAAAATAACTTCTTACTAGGAGCATGTCTATGGTGCTGATTTGGATTAATCAATTAACTTAAGTTGCATGTTTTTGGACGGTGGGAGGAACCCGGGGGAAACACACCTGAGCACGGGGAGAATGTGTAAACTCCGCACAGAAACGTCAGCTGGCTTGGTAAGGACTAGAACCAGTGACGTTCTTGCTGTGAGGCAACAGTGCTAACCACTGGGCCACCGTGCCACCCATCTAGGAAAGGAGGAGGAGTAGGGGTGGAAGGGGGGATTCTTCAAAATGAAGATGGCTGTTATATGGAACTTTGGGTATTTATAGTGGCTTAGGAATCGTCTGATTGGTGAATCATAACTTGAACAATGCGGGGCCGGCTGCAAGCATTCATAAGCACGTGATCCTCTCGAAATTAGTTCATAAATAAACTTCATTTATTACAGTATTTGCTCATGTTAGTTAACTAAAATACAATTGTTAGTTCATGTTAACTCACAGTGCATTAACACATGTTAATAAGAATGAATTTGGATGTTAATAAAGCATTAGTAAATGTTAAAATTTGATTAATAAATGCTGTACATGTACTGTTCAAAATTAGTTACATTACATTACCTAACGAAACCTTATTGTAAAGTGTCACAGTGTTTACTTAAGAAGGGGGTTTGCAGTGTGGTGACTGCTAAATAATACAACGCACTGTGATGTAGATTCCCATTCTCTATGCAATAAATAATACATAAAAAATAAAATAACGTATGAAATATATTTTGGGGTGTATATGTAAGTAAAGTCTTACAGGTTAGGATGACCAAGAGAGTTTTCTTTTTTGAATAAGTGATTTATGATTTGATATTGATTTAAGCATGTACATAAATAGGTTTAAATTAATATACAAATTAAATATTTAAGAATATTAAATATTAAAATCTGTATTCACCCTAATTTACATGAGAAATCCTCAAGAGTTTGAAATGAGGCGTTGTTTACCTGTCCTGTTGCAGCCGGCTGTCAATCACTGAATCACAGTGGGCGGAAACACATGAACTCTGTCTGACTCCCTTCTCCTCCTCCTCACTCTCTTTATCCTGACAACACACACACACACATATCCACACTTCACTGTCACTAAAAACTGTACAATGTTAAACAATGCTTAATAATAAAATTGGCATGATTATCTAAGCAGCATTACAAAAATTCTACACTAATTAAAGAGAAAACATAATTTTTTTTGTTAATTTATTCATCTTCCGGCCATCTAAGATGTAGGTGACTTTTCAGCTGAAAACAGGATGAAGTAGTACACATAACCAACTCGACTATCTGAAACGGCTTGAGCCTACAGATCTACAAATTAAATTAAAACGGTTTTATAAAACTATTTTATGCTCAAGATAAAGTTACAGCATTTAGACTCTCCCACAGAAAAAAAAAAAGTGCCTGGAGGTGTGCTGTGGGCAGATCTACTAAACAGCTTCACAAAAAAAAACAAAAAAAAAAAAAACAGGGAAACAACTATGTTTCCGTAACACTTTGACCCATAAAATCAGTGGCATAATCAGTCTTGGCTGGTGCTAGGAACAACTGATCACACCAGTGTAAATTAAAATCTGCCTTCTCATGATGGGAAAACAAGCATGTTTCTTGTCGATCAAACGTATCAACGTTTTCAATGAAATAATGTTTGCTTAGTTTTCAGACAATTTAACACTAGGAAAACTAAAAAATGTGCTTTGTATTATGTACACTATGGAAAAAAGACAATGATAATTTCACACATACTATAAAAAAATGTGTTACAACAGATCCACAGTTAAGATAACTGCTATATTATTCTCCTGCTTTGAGTGTTCATTGCTTAAGACATGAAAGTTAATTTATGTCTTTGGGTTCTATTTTAACGATCTAGGCGCAAAGTCTAAAGCGCAAAAGCATTAAGGGCGTGTCTGAATCCACTTTTGCTATTTTAAGGATGGAGAATACAATATGTGCATTGTCTAACAATTCAATTCAATTCAACTTTATTTGTATAGCGCTTTTACAATGTAGATTGTGTCAAAGCAGCTTCACATAAAAGGTCATAGTAAACTGGAACAGTGTAGTTCAATTTTTAGTGTTTAAGTAACAGGGTTGTGCTTATTCTCTTAATGAGTTATGGGTGTGTTTTGAGATTAAACCAATCAGAGTCTAATCTTCCATTCCCTTTTAGAGTCAGTTGCGTTGCACAATAGCGCATTTGCTATTTACATGGAGGACTTTGTAATTGTAAAAACCGAATGCTCCACTAGCGAGAAAACAGTTAAACAGACCATCTGCAGCACGAGGATAAAGAATGAGCCTCCTCCAATCAGCCATCATTTTCACTTTCTTTTTCTCTCTTTCGTGGATAAGGAAACTGTTGTACACTCCACTGAAGAAATCCATCAGCCTACATAATAAGTTTCATTTGTTAAGCGTAAAGATTTGTTTCAAAACTATTTCTAAATTCAGTTCTAATTTCCAGCAAATGAATAGATAAGCAATAATAATGAAGTGTGGTCAAAAAAACACACGTCCTATTCTTATGGCCCATATGGTCCAAAACCTGGTATGTGAACAAATCTAAGCTTGTTTTAAATAAAACAAATATAAATATGCATAAATTAAATAACAATACTAATAATAATAACAACATTATCCAAAAGCAAGTTGTCGTGAATAAACTGAAAAAAGGCATGGATGTAAAGGTTTACATATTTATGTAGAAAATAATAACTTTTATAATATTTTAATCTGTATTGAGCAATGTGTAAGCGAGGCGCACAACTAATGTGCTCTGCGCTGGCCTTTAAACCTGCTTTCAGCTGGTCTATTGCACAGTCTATGTTAGTTCCTCAAAATAGCAATGCGTCAACAATGCGCCTTAATTAACACACGTCTTTTCTAGACCGGAACACCAGTAAGTCCACAAAGTGGCGCAAATGTGTTTGCTATTTAAACAACATGGCAAAAAACAGGAAAATTAAGGTTGCCCTGGTCTGAAAATGGCAAACACGTCTTGCGCCTAGACTGCAGCTTTGCACAAGAAGTTTGGCCAAAGTAAAAATGGTCGTGCCCAACTGAGCCTGGTTTTTCTCGAGGTTTCTTTCCTTCACTTTCGTCACTTGGTGAAGTTTGTTCCTCGCCACTGGCTTGCTTGGTTTGGGACTTGTGGAGCTGCGCATTGATGGATTTGCTCTTCAGTGTTTGGACTTTCAGCAGTGACATTTAAACCACACTGAACTGAACTAAACTTCAACTCTGAAAACAGGACTGACGCAGTTACAATTTACTAGAACTTCTATGTTAAGCTGTTTTGACACAATCTACTACTATTGTAAAAGAGCTATAGAAATAAAGATGTATTGAATTAAATATTCTTTGATGTTCGACTGAAGAAGGAAAAAAACAACTACATCTAAAACGCCCTTAGGGTGAAACATTTTCATTTTTAGATAAACTATACCTTTAAATTCCTTCAAAATCTAATCTAAAAGCTAATGTGTCTGAGTGAAACTCTCATAAAAGCAGATCCTTTGAACTGCTTGATTAAAACTCTTTAAAAATAAATCCCGCTTCTCTCTTTTGAACTCTGGAGTGGATTACACATTTCCCGTCTTTAGCTGGGCTTCAGCCACATGGCGCTTGGCACCCGACTGTGCCACTGTGCCATCTCTCCTCTATCTGTAAAAGATGAGTCTGTAACGACAGCCGTCAGCCAGCAGACTCGACTCCCAGTCAACATGCGCTCCTTTTTCTCCTCTAAGGGAGGATTTGGGGAAGCTTTAGAGTAATTAGAACTCTTTGGCTTTTTCTTTGGCGTCAGGGTGTTCCAGCGAAACGTGGCGTGGGTGGTGATGCGTTTAAGCGGCCCACGACTCGAGCGAACAGAAAGAATGAGCACATAAGGTGATTACCTGGAAGACAGTGGCGGCACATCTTGACACAATGGATGTGAAGAATACAGAGCGTCTGACAGAATCAATGGAGGACGTTTGAAACGCTGACATGCGGCGTAATGAGTGTTTCGGAGAATGCCTTTGCACACAGATTGACAGCATTACATGTGGTTGTGATCTCAAGACGTGACGTACAAAAGAAAGCTTGCAGCGGGGTCCGTGTCTGTTTAGGATTCTCTGCACTCGCTTGTGGATCTCCTGTGACTGCGAGGGACTGGATGAACTCTGGAACCTGTTGGAAATGGAAAACAACACGGCTGAAAATGCATCACAAAGAGAGCGAAGTCCTTGCACAAATATGAGCAATTAAGTCTTGGAACTTCACCAGAAAATCAATTACAAAGGAATGGTTGGAGGCGCCAACTATAATGAATTCATACAAATTATGAATTATTAGTTTTTAAACTTGAATTAAATGGAAGACACATTAACGAGGCGTCCCATTTTTGTGGCAACGTCGAATTAAATTCACAAAAGTGATTTTATTTATGTAGAAAGCATGTTAAATGAAAGTTTACTTAAATGTTAGACATACTTTTTTTGGAAATTAAATATAATATGGCTGAAATAATTATCATCATTTAGAGCAACAGGCATTTATGTAAAATTAAGTCATTTTGACCTATACTTATTAAAATATATAAAAGAATAAGTGCTCATGCAAAACATTTGTATGAATTTTTGGTAACACTTTAGTTTAGGTCACAATTCATGCTATTAACCACTGGCTTAATACCTGGCTATTATTAAAATATGAACTGTACATTAGTAGTTATAAAGCATGATCTTATTCTGGATCCCAAATCCTAAACCATATTTCTACCTTATTAACTATATATAAACAGATAATTAGTAGTTTATTAAGCCTACTTAATGGTTTGTTAATACTGTGATACTGTTAATACTGTGAATTGTGACCTAAACTAAAGTGTTACTGAACTAAGAGATCTTGATGACAAGTGGGTAAAACAAAAAGTGGATTGAAGGAAAATAAGGAGTATAATGATATAAAACGAAAATGACAGAACATTTGGTGGATGCAAGGTGATCCTTAAATGGTGTCTTTTGTAATGTCATTGAATCATTTATTAAATTCGTCAATTTATTTAAAACATATTACATTTTTATATGTATTTTTTTAAAAAGCAACAATTTATACACTGAACATCATTTTAGAGGGTCTCAACAGTAAATTGTTGTAAAAATATATAATAATCATTGTTTTATATTGTAAAAAATTACAATACACATTCTAATGTAATTGCAAGTATTGTACTTACTGTTGTGATTGTGTATACACATATACAGTGCTCATTTTGGTGCATTTAAACAAAACAGATTTATTAAACAGATATATTTATTAAAATAACATTTTAGTCACCAAACATATTTAAAAATTGAAAGATAATATAATTAAATTCAAGCAAAATATAGCAAAAAAAAAAAAAATTACAAACTACAAAATTTCAACTACATTTTAAAATTTTTTTTGCTGCTCCTGATTTTTCATCGTTTTAAAAATTTGTATTTAATATTTTCCTATAACATAAATTTGGCTGTACTATTTTATCGTAAGTTATCTTGTTAGATAAGCACCAGATTTGGCTTCTAATCTAATGTATATGCACAAATATAATATTGTCTAGCTTCCTATAAAAAATATCAATTTAAAAGATAGATTTGTGAGGGCTGTACTTATACAGTTAAAGTCAGAATTATAGGCCCCCTTTGAATTGTTTTTTTATATTTCCCAAATGATTTTTAACAGAGCAAGGAAAAATTTTACAGTATGTCTGATAATATTTTTTTCATTTGGAGAAACTGTTTGTTTTATTTCGTTTAGAATAAAAGCAGTTTTTAATTTTTTAAACACCATTATAAGGTCAAAATTATTAGCCCCTTTAAGCAACTTTGTTTTGATTGTCTGAAGAACAAACCATCGTTATACAATGACTTGCCTAATAACCCTAACCTGCCTAGTTAACCTAATTCACCTAGTTAAGCCTTTAAATGTCACTTTAAGCTGTATAGAAGTGTCTTGAAAAATATCTAATCAAATATTATTTACTGTCATCATGGCAAAGATAAAATAAATAACTTTTTAGAAATTAGTTATTAAAACTATTTTGTTTAGAAATGTGTTGAAAAAAACGTCTCTCCGTTGAACAGAAATTGGGGAAAAAATAAATAGGGGACTAATATTTCAGGGGGGCTAATAATTCTGATGTCAACTGTATCTGAAAACTGTATGATTAAAAAAGTAACATCTTTAATAAAAATAAAGATTAAAAGTATAATGAATAGTTATTATTTATGATATTATATAATAGTAATTATTTGTAATTAAGATATAAAATGTTGGTCAGGATGTACCGAAAATACAACTACCATTGATTCAATCTTCTTTTAAGTTGAATGTAAATTCCTTTTTTCAAATTAAAAGTTTTCTTGTGAATGTTAAAAATGTATATGCAATATATGTTTAATGCACTGCTTACTGTTTACACGTCATTTTTTTATTTTCTAATTAACATTTTAAAATGATTTTTAAAAATACCAGGACATGACATAAATAAAATAGATGGAGTTAGTTCAATCCCAGCTCTGAGCACTAGTCTGTGCTGTTGCCCTTACAATAGAGCGCTGTCATCTTGGGGAATACTTGTAAATTTCAGACCAGTTAAATCATGAACTTAAATCACAAATACACACAGAGAGACATTTATCTCCAGCCCTGTAGCAAATGCTGATATTTTCATTTTATGCATCTAAATATGCCACAAGAGAGAAAAGAAAAGCTCGGATGAGGAATTACCCAGACATTTGATCCGTGTCCTTGGGTTTAGAATATCAAGCCTGCATCTGAATGCACTAGCAGCATAAACATTAACTCACTTTTGAGTTTGCTCAAAAAGACAGATGAAGGGAATTAATTAGAATTTTATTAAAAGGAAAATAGAGGTAAAAAAAAGACCAGTGGATCTGTATGAAAGGTCATGCGTCGCTTTGGTTTTTTATCTTTAATGGCCGTAACGCAGGCAGGTCTTTATAATTACCATACAAGAAGACCACAGAGGGCCGGTCTGAACTTTAAAAAGCGATGTTTCTTTCTCTCCCCCCACCATCAGCAGCTCAAAAAGACGTGCCTGATCTCTCATTGTGCGAATCTGCGGAGCGAGCCTTAATCTCCAGGCCTGTGACTCCGGTCATGCTTCCAATTGACAGAATAGTATCACACATTTCCCACTATTTACTCTCAAGACTTAGATTGTCTATTGATTTTAAATGTTTGCTCATGCCCCTGCGGAAAAGGCGCTGGTGGTAGAGAGACTAACAGACAAACAAACAAACATTTGCCGCTTTCGCAGCCGATGTTCAGATCAATGACAAGGGTCTCTTGGAATTTATTAAACTGTGCGTTGGGTCAAACGCATTAGATCTCACTGAAACCCAATCAATAGTATTTACCCTTGTTTTCTCTGCAGCTTTCCCCCCCTTCTTATAAATAATGAACAAACATGACCAAACATCAGATTCTGTCGTTTGAAGGTGAGGCAGTAAATTCATCTTGTCTGTTGTGCGATGGCAATATAGATTTGTGGAACGGACGCTCTGTTTACTGGGCTTTGTTTTTATGAGCCGCGCATTTAGTCAATATCATGTAATTGGAAATTCATAGGAAATGGCCGAAAGGGTGGCTCTTGTAGTTTTGCTTTTGGTGTGCTTGTAGGTTTGGGAAAAAATGCATATCATAATATATGGATTTTTCGGAAAGGCAAAAGCACGACTCGTAAATGAACGCATCTAAGGATGCAGAAGTAGAATGTTTTTGTTTGTTGGACCTTGACGAAAAACAAATCAATCCACTGAAAAAAAATAAATAAAAATCGAACGCTAGCAAATGTCTGTGCTAATGAGACACAAAACTTGTGGGAAAGAAGGAAAATCCAGCATTCATGACAATGCTTGTAATAAAATCTAGGTGCGTGACATCTTAATCTATGGCGAATGGTAAATCCAAGAGCTGTCAATCACAATCATAGTAAAACTTACTGGTATTAACTTACTGTCTGCACCCACCACACATGGGATTTCTTTTTTTTAGTCATGTCAAGTTGAGTTTTATTGTCATTCCGCTACATGTGTGGGGATACAGTGAATGAAATGTTGTCTCGCAGGACTATGGCGCTACATAAATAAACATAATCATAAATATGAAAACAACACTGGTGAAAGAGCAATTTTAAACCTATGCTAAAATACCGGATTTGTATGTTAACTATAAAGTTAACTGTAAAGTATACAAGACAGACTAAACAAGTATTTTTACATAAGACAGAGCAATATTGTGCAAGATATCATGCAAAAGATGTATTTGATGAATGTGTGGTACATTCACAAGTAAACATTGTTTTCCTTATTGAGTCCTTATATGATGTATTAAGTAAAGTATCTGGTGCATAAAGAGAGAAAAGTGTTTTCACAGGTGGTTTGTCAGGCCCACTCATCTGTGAAAAGCACACTTAGAAATAGGGGTGTAACGGATCTAATTCCACAGTTCAGAACGCACGTGACCCACATTTATGACAATAGCAGAGAGATCGCCTCTCGCGTCATTCAAATCATGTGTATGAAAGAATGATGACAGAAAAAGTTGTGGAGGGACCTACTTAAATGCTTTCTTGGGTTGTTTTTTTCTGTAACTGTTTGTTTAGCCTGCATTAATGCATTTAGAGTAAAGCTACACGTAAACATTAAAAGATCGTGATGTCAATTCAAACTTCCGCAACATGAATGATAAATGATAATAATTTGCATACGTTTATTAATCCTTTAAAGCACTGCATTCAAATCAGTGTTTGATCGAGAGAGATTCAGTTTATACACTTTATCAGTTAGTAACAAACAATTAAATAACACAGAAGTACTGGAATAACAGTTTATAGTTCAGATATAAACACTGATGTTTATGGTAAAGAATAAAATCACTGTTTAATGGAACTTGACTAGTGAATGTTATAGCAATTACATTGTGTAACCAATGGGTGGTGACAAACAACCATCAAAATTATGTCACTGAATATGTTTACAAAAATGATCCACCCATAATGAAACAAAGTTTTATGTGTAAATTGTTGAATCAATAATTGAAAATAAATATTATATGTCATACAAGATGTTAGATTTCTATATTTAGCATTATCAGCAACAGTAGCAAAGATAATTTCTCATATTGAATATTTTCCTTTTTTTCAGCTGGTTCTTTCTTGATGTTTATTTTTATTAAAATTACAGGTTCTAAGTTGTTTGTCAAAACCAATGGTTTTGCAGTAATATTTTTGTTTAAATGGAAAGCAACTGGCATTTGTCTCCTCCTTTTTATGCTGATCCGAAAAATGGTCCAATTCGTGACTCAAAAATCGTAATGTGATCTGAACCGTGATATTTGTGATCTGTTACAACATTACTTAGAAGTGCGCAATGTTTTTCAAGAGATATGAAGTGATTGTAAGAAAGTGTCTGGTGCAAATGTGCAAACTGGTGCAAGTGCCAGTTAGTGTCAGAGTAATGGTTGAATATTCTGATATTATTCAATGATTTCAGATGTTCTGTTTACTTTAATGCCACTCTATAAGTATTATCTCAAGATCTATACACAAGTTATGCTGTGTTTGGGCAGGGTTTTGGTACCAAAACCAAGATGTACTTGGACCGAATCAGAATGCAGATTTTGGTGCCTAATTAAAGTGCCACTTACATATTTAGTTGTTGATTAAAAGCACAGGCACAGGAATTAGAGAACTGGAAATACGCCGTCAAGAAATCAATAAGCTAAATTTAAATTATTTATCAGCATGTAAACCTGCTAACTGTATGAATGCAGCCAATTTTTCTAATTGTGTATACAATGTATGAGCAGCTTGACAAGCTAGCCACAGCCTTCTCACAGTGTAGGCAAAGCCAGGTTATTTATTAAAGCTAAGCAAATTGGCGTCTGCTCAGTAGATGGTTGGGAGACCAGCTAGGAAACAACAGGGGTCAGGTTCTGACTCTCTGTGGTCATTAAAAATCCATTAGCCCTATCCTATAAATATTTTTATGTTTTAGCCAATTATTGGTTTCCAAATATAAAGAGTTATTGATTATCGGTTTCCCATCTAGGTGCATCCCTGTGGATCCCTAATACTCAACAGATTACATTTTCAAGTCAGATCTCATTTTCAAGTTATTTTTCAATTGTGTATACCTTCAGGTCAGTTTCATGCTTATTTTTACCCCATGTAGTGTAAAATTATGCAATTTAGTTTGACAGGTCCATCCTAATTGCCAATGATTTGCTAATTGCTTGGGCTCACCACTGGTGTAAAAGCAGAGTAGATAGAGTTAAACACACCGTTCTTTCAGGGAACATCGTGTCAGCACTGGACTCTGATCTAGAAGTATTCTGGACGCTGGGGTGGACTTATCTTTGGGGGATTTATTTGGGAAACTTCTAGCTGCTTGCATGGATGCCTCCTACAAAAATAACAGAAAACTAGTGTCAGAATGGGAACATAACATTAAGTTTGTCTGTGACCTTACAACACATTACACCACTGATCAAACCACTCCACTAAGTAACTTACCTGTGAGGGCTTTGACCTGAAGCTTCCAAGTAGAGAGAGATCTAAAGAGTGGGAAAATATGGTGAAATACATCCTTCACACATAACATTAGATTATAATTTCTGATTAGCATATGATTTAAACATGGAAATGAAGGATCTAAATGGAGAGCTCAAACCTGTGTGGCTGACACAAAAGCTACACTACAGAAATAGAATAGAAAATAAATAAAATAGAATTACTTGTGCTCAAATAAACCACATTTATTTATTTCAAAATACAGAAAAAAAAACTGTAGTGGCGATGTAGTGGCGCAGTAGGTAGTGCCGTCTCCTCACAGCAAGAAGGTCGCTGGTTCTACCCTCGGCTGGGCCAGTTGGCATTTCTGTGTGGAGTTTGCATGTTCTCCCTGCGTTCGTGTGGGTTTCCTTCGGGTGCACCGGTTTCCCCCACAGTCCAACGACATGCGGTACAGGTGAATTGGGTAGGCAAAATTGTGCGTAGTGTATGAGTGTGAATGAATGTTTCCCAGAGATGGGTTGCAGCTGGAAGGGCATCCGCTGCGTAAAACATATGCTGAATAATTTGGCGGTTCATTCCGCTGTGGCGACCCCAGATTAATAAAGGGACTAAGCCGAAAAGAAAATGAATGAATGAATATTGACATTTATCTTTATAGAATTTTAAGCATCATTACTCCAGTCTTCAGTGTCACATGATTGAGAATGATTTTAAGAAACATTTCTTATCAACATAGTATATTTTCAGTGTATCCGGAAAGTTATCATAGCGCTTCACTTTATGTTACAGTCTGATTCCAAAATGCATTAAATTCATTTATTTCTTCAAAATTCTACACACATACCACATAATGACAATGTGAAAAAATATTTTTTAAAATTGTTGCAAATTTATTAAAAATAAAAAACCTGAAAAATCACATGTACGTCAGTATTCACAGCCTTTACTCAATACTTTGTTGATGAACCTTTGGCAGCAGTTACAGCCTCAAGTCTTTTTGAGTATGATGCCACAAGCTTGGCACACCTGTCTTTGGGAATTTTTGCCCATTCCTCTTTGCAGTACCTCTCAAGCTCTATCAGGTTGGATGGGAAGTGACGGTGTACAGCCATTTTCAGATCTCTCCAGAGATGTTAAATAGGATTTAGGTCTGGGCTCTGGCTGGGCCACTCAAGGACATTCACCGAGTTGTTGTGAAGCCACTCCATTGATATTTTGGTGGTGTGCTGTTTTGGTGATTGTCCTGCTGGAAGATGAACCGTCGCCCCAATCTGAGATCAAGAGCACTCTGAAGCAGGTTTTCATTCAGGATGTCTCTGTACATTGCTGCATTCATCTTTCCCTCTATCCTGACTAATCATCCAGTTCCTGCTTCTGAAAAACATCGCCACAGCATCATGCTGCCACAAACATGCTTCAATGTAGGGATGGTATTAGCATGGTGATGAGCTGTGCCTGGTTTTCTTCAAACGTAACGCCTGGCATTTACTCCAAAGAGTTCAATTTTAATATCATCAGATCAAACCAGACAATTTTGTTTCTTATGGTCTGAGAGTCCTTCAGATGCCCTTTGGCAAATTCCAGGTGGGGAGTGGCTTCTGTCTGGCCACTATACCATGCAGGCCTGATTGGTGGACTGCTGCACAGATGGTTGTTCTTCTGTAAGATTCTCCTCTCTCCACAGAAAAATGCTGGAGCTCACCTCAGACAGATTGACCATCGGGTTTTTGATCCCCCTCCCTGACTAGGGCCCTTCTCCCCTGATCATTTAGCTTAGATGGCCGGCCAGCTCTAGGAAGAGTCCCGGTGGTTCCAAACATCTTCCACTTACGGTTGATGGAGGTCACTGTGCTTTTTCTGTTTTTCTGTTACCTTCCCCAGACTTGTGCATCGAGACAATCCTGTCTCGGAGGTCTACAGGCAATTCCTTTTTCTTCATGCTTGGTTTCTGATTTGACATGCACTATCAACACTGGGACCTTATATAGACAGGTGTATGCCTTTTCAAATCATGTCCAATCAATTGAATTTACCACAGGTGAACTCAAACTAAGCTGCTGAAACATCTCAAGAATGATCATTGGAAACAGAATGTACCTAAGCTCAATTTAGAGCTTCATGGCAAAGGCTGTAAATACTTATGTACATGTGAATTTTCAGGTTTTTTTATTTTTAATAAATTTGAAACATTTAAAAAAATCTTTTTTTTCCACATGAAGCTCTGTGAATACATTCCGGATGCACTGTATTGATAATATATACTATTTTAGCGAAAATTGCGGTACACTTGTTATACTCCAGATATCAGTGTACATATAGTTAAGGTTTAAGATGTCCAAAACACAGAACCCTAAATACTACAATTTTTACATACTTGAAAAACTTCTTTCACATTCCACAGAAGAAAGTCTTAACTACATACATTCATTTAAAAAGTAAAAAAAAAAAAAACCTGTAAGCTCTGTGGTGTAGCTCCGTGATCGCATATGTAGGGGGCTTCGTTTAGTAAAAGACTGAGATGTTAGATGTGTGGGGGATTCCATTAGAGACGTATTTGGGCTTCGGGGGACCTGCAAACAGAAGACGCAATCAGCATTAAAAGACAAATAATCGCTCATCTGAGATTTAGCAGGTGAAGAAGCATGCATCAACACTTCATTGACACACGGAGCATTGATTATTCTAATGAATTTGACTTTCATTTCAGAGTTAATCACTTCTCACAGAAGTTAACCCCCGCTTTTGGGCAGCCCTCTTCCGACCTCTTTATGCAGCCCAAAGGACCAAGCCGTCCCGGGAGACACCTGCAAATACCCAGAGTTGGACCATGGGCCATATGGCCGTTCAACGCCGGCGCAGACCTGGACAGTCTCGTCCAGCCTGGCACCTCTTTGTGTTTAAAAAGGGATCATTTGTCCCGATGGGCTTTCAACCAAGGCTGAACCTGGACGCGGGCGTCCCACGCGACACTTTTACCACAGGAGACAGGGATCATTTGTCCCAATTGGGGCTTAGCAAAGGCTGAACCTGGACGCGGGCGTCCCACGCGACACTTCTAACAGAGGAGATAGGGATCATTTGTCCCATTCGAAGCTATGTTTTATCACACAGATAGAGGAATAATAAAGACACTGAACACCATATGACCTTTATTGTTCAATTTTTATTTAGGAAGATTCAGAGTCTTCGGTTGCTTCGAGGGGGCGTTTCCCCTTCGAAGGCGGCCATGGCAGCGTCCTCCTGCTAGTTCCCTCCTGAAAAAGAGAAAAGGCCAGTTACCTAACACCACACGTCCCTCTGTTGAGGTCCATGCCAAAAAGGAACTGATTTACCATGGGTGACCCGGGACTCTCTGCCCTCTGGCGCCCCTTCCTTGAGTGGCGTTCTCTGCCCGCTGCCTCCTCCTCCTCCTCCTCCTCCTCCTCCTCCTCCACCAAGGCCCTCTCGAAGAGTCTGCGGTGCTCACGTGCTTGGAGAGGGCCTAGGTGAAGCGCGTAGAACTTGTCTGAGGTTGAGGTATCGTGGCACATGAATTGGGCCACCTTCCTGCGATCCTCGGAAGAATGTGAATTCTTTGCCTGCGTCAGAGACAGACAGACAGACAGAGACTTTTTGGGGTCAAAGCCGCTGGCAGTCATGGGGGTCAGCGGGGGGGGCACTGGCATAGATACTCACGTGGGTCGCGATGGCAGTTCGGACGTCAGTGAAGGTGGGCTTGCCGGGAAGCCCCATGCTGGTCCATGCAGATTGAAAATATTTGTTCAGGGTTCGACAGGGACTGGGTCTGGAAGTAAAAAAAAAATAGGAGGCCTGGCTCCCCCCGGGGAGGCTAGCCCGCAGCTGCAAAAACCTCCGGAACCAGCTGTATTCTTCCTTGTTGAGAGACAGCTGAGCCGCGCCGAAGGCTCGGTTTGTCTTGTGCGTGGTGATCTGGGAAAATCAGAGAGAAGATGAGTGAGCCCTACCACTGGTGGCCGCCACATGCAACGTCCCACTCACGTTTATGACATAGGCGGACTCGTCCGGGCTTCTGGAAGCCTCTTGGACCTCCTGGATGGTCAGGTTCTGGAAGACCCCACAGCGATGGCCCGTGATGCAGGTCAGGTAGCCGGTCAGGTAGCCATAGAAGCGCCACTGCTGCCTGGTGTCTGGGCTGGACTCGAGGCCGTCTGACGGAGGGAGGTTAGGGGTTAGACTTTTCCAACAAACCATGTTTACACCACCAACGGTTTTAAACTTAGCAATAGCCGCTGGTGCCCCAAGGCAAAAAGATAATGTCTGCTCCGGGGCGCCAGCGGCTCGGTCAAACCGAGCGACGTCAGCGTACCCACCCCTTAACCCCCGAATTCGGGGGTTAAGGGGTGGGTACGCTGACGTGGCTTGGTTTGACCGAGAGCCGCTGGCGACCCGGAGCAGACATTATCTTTTTGCCTTGGGGCATCGAGCCACGTCAGCGTACCCACCTCTTAACCCCCATTCGGGGGCTAAGGGGTGGGTACGCTGACGTGGCTCGGTTTGACCGAGAGCCGCTGGCGCCCCGGAGCAGACATTATCTTTTTGCCTTGGGGCACCGAGCCACGTCAGCGTACCCACCCCTTAACCCCCATTCGGGGGCTAAGGGGTGGGTACGCTGACGTGGCTCGGTTTGACCGAGAGCCGTTGGTGCCCTGGAGCAGAAGAGGGAAGAACGGAGAGCAGGTCAGCGTTTCCACCGCCACTGGTGGAAACGCAGACCGGCGGGGACCAAACACTCACCTAGAAGGGCAGGTATTTTTCTCCCAGCCGTCCGATGGCAGCGTAGCAGGGTGGCTTTGGAGATGAGTCTGCCTTCTTTGGCTTGCTTGGTCCTAACCTCGTGCACCACGACGCGGCGGCGTATGCCGCGAATGAGAGCTCGAAGCTCCCTGCGAATCAGCACCAGGGTGGTACTGGAGAGGCGGCAGGAGGCCGGCGGGGTTTCGGAGAGATAATCCAGGAACTGCGCCACGTTCTTCAGGTAGTGCTGCCTCGTGGGCTCGGCCATGCCCGTTTGGCCTAGCAGGGCAGACCAGGCTCGGATGCGCGCCGGTTGGTTGAGGAAGGACAAGGTTTCTGGGTCCGCGTGGCCTGTCGCCATGAAGCCTAGGAAGGCCTTGACCCTCGCCAGTTTGGAGGCCACGTTATTCCGCAGACGGGCGGTGGGCTCGCTCCCCAATTGGAAACCCTCGAACTCTGCCAAAAGCAAGTCTGCAGAACGGGGGCGAAAGTCAAAAGTCAGCCTAGACGACATACACCCACCACCAGCCCAACAGAGAAGTGCCATAACCATACTCAACTCAAGGCGCGGGCGTGGTCCGGGTACGGGTACTTTGTTGGATCGTAGGCTTCCACAGGCCCGGAGGCCGCCCGGAGACCTCGGGCCGCCCCTCGCCCGGGGGCCGGCCCTCGCCCGGGGGCGGGGTCGGGGGATGGTGCCGGCGGGGCAGGACACGACCTTGCCCGCCTGCTCTTCCTCCCCTCTTCCCCCCTCCTCAACTCTCGATAGCGGCGGGCGAATTGGAGCTGGGCGGACCTCACCTTGTCCACCTGCTTGCGGAGCTCTGAGAGCTGGGCCTGTATGCGCTCCGTTGCGAGCCTGCAGCGGGGGTCGGCGCAGGGACGCTCGGCTTCCGGGCCGTCTGGTTCCCGTTCCTCCTCGGAGGACGACGCCAGCCGAGACACCACGGGTACCGTCGGTTGAGTGGACCGCAACCACCGCAACTCTCGAGCCACTTTCCGACGCCTCGCTCGGCCCATAGCCTCCTTCCTGGCCGAGACGGAGAGCTCGGCGTGCTGCTTCAGGTGTCTGTCTAGGCGGGCCGGCGTCCTCCGGCAGCCGGGCACCGGGCACGCCGTCTTCCGCATGTCCACGCGCCCAGCGGCGAGCGCCAGCAAAAGCCTCTTCTCGTCCGCGTTCGACACCTTGTGAACCGCAGACAGGTGCGGCGAGAGGCGGCTGTAGACGTTGAAGCAGAGCGCACATTCGGCCATGACCGTCCAAGACCAAGGCTGGAGGGAGAGAGACCCACATGCCGCGTGGAGCGGTTTAAAAGATGGCGGACGAAGCGTCCGCTTCCGCGTCAGCGACGCTGGTTCCCCCTCCCCCTCTTAAAGGGGAAGGACCGATACCTACGAGATCCCTTTGATCCAACTTGTATGGAAGCAGTTGTTACGACTTTTGGTGGATTTTTGTCCCAGGAACAACGCACCATTTCAGGCAGCCTCACCGTGCCAGCAGCGGGGACTTTCGCTGCTTTTTGATTTATTCCCCTTTTCCCACACAAAGGGATGGGCATGAGCCCCGCCGAACACGCACCGTTTTGGGCAGCTTGTACTGCGCCAGCCCGCAGGGGGCTTTTTTGCATAAAGCTTTTTATCGTTCCCTTCTCTGCCCCCACAAAGGGATGGCATGAGCCCGGCCAAACACGCACAGTTTTGGGCAGCTTGGACTGCGCCAGCCCGCGGGGGGCTTTTTGAATAAGCCTTTTTATAGTTCCCTTTTCTGCCCCCACAAAGGGATGGCATGAGCCCGGCCGAACACGCAACGTTTTGGGCAGCTTGGACTGCACCAGCCGCGGGGCCTTTATACATGGCTTTTTCCCACTTTCAAAGCAGTGTCGTAGAACCCCATCGAGCACGCACCTTTTCCGGGGCTCACCGCATCATGAACCGCAACCATCAAAAAGGAGGGGCCAGACCGTAAGCCCGGACACCACTGACCCCGGCTTGTTTCACCTCGCCAGAGACTACTAGCGGCCACCCTCCGCCTCCACCAGCCACCCCCACACACCTCCGGGGGAGAGGGGTAGGGGGGGTCAGGTGGGGCAGGGGAGACCGCCGAGGGCCGGCAAGGATAAACCCGAAGGGGTGGGCGTGCTTGCGGACGGGCAGGAGACGCAGCACTGGTCACGCACACACACAGGGGCTGGAGCCAGCACCAGCCCGTACCCCACACGGCCCCTGGGCTCGACACACCACGCTGGAGACTCTACCGAGCCCACCTACCACCCCCAGCCCTTGTTCCAGGGCGAGGGCGGCGCGGACTGAGAATCAGCAGGGGGGGGGACAAAGCACAGGGGGTCAGGCGGGCGGGCTGGCGGGCAGAGCGCCGGACATGCTCTTGGTCAAAACCAGACGGGCCATTTGAGTTTTTTTTCCTCCCACAGATAGAGGCGGGAAAGGGGGGGGTTGTGTGCGGAGGGACACCCCCCCACGCCTCCCTCACAGCACGCCCGAGGCAGGGAGGAACCAACCACACCCATAGAGGCCGACCCACCCATGTTGGGGCAGGTGTGCCGGGCAGGGGCCTAACCCATGGGGCGTCAAAACAAGCTCCTATCGATCAGCGTGCTTGGTGCAGGCGCGAAATGGTCAAAACCTAAGTCCAACTTTCTCAAAGCTGCCCAACCGTCAGAACCTAAGTCCACATTTCTTCGCCGTCGCCGAATTCTCGATGGGAGGTCAGAGACAATCGGCGCCGGACAGGCACCTCCAGGCGCGGGACGTCCCGAAAAAGGGGTCTCCCTTCGGGCATGGCTTGGCGGGCTGGGGCCTGGGTCTCATAAAGTACCCCGGTGAGCGTCGCCAAGCCCTTGCCACCGGCCGTTCCCGAGACCAACCATCTTCATCATGGCCCCAAATGGACTTTGGTTTCAAAAGCTTGCTGGAAAGACCTACCATCATCCCAAATGCTGATGCTGACACCCAGGGCCACCGCTCCCACCCCCTTTCCCCCAGGGCCCACACCCTTTCCGGGGGCAGGGGCCCACGTCAGAGGGGCTGGAGCCCCTGACTCCCAAGGCCACCACTGACAGCCCCTTTCCCCCAGGGCCCACACCCTTTCCGGGGGCAGGGGCCCAGGTTAGAGGGGCTGGAGCCCCTGACTCCCAAGGCCACCACTGACAGCCCCTTTCCCCCAGGGCCCACACCCTTTCCGGGGGCAGGGGCCCACGTCAGAGGGGCTGGAGCCCCTGACTCCCAAGGCCACCACTGACAGCCCCTTTCCCCCAGGGCCCACACCCTTTCCGGGGGCAGGGGCCCAGGTTACAGGGGCTGGAGCCCCTGACTCCCAAGGCCACCACTGACAGCCCCTTTCCCCCAGGGCCCACACCCTTTCCGGGGGCAGGGGCCCACGTCAGAGGGGCTGGAGCCCCTGACTCCCAAGGCCACCACTGACAGCCCCTTTCCCCCAGGGCCCACACCCTTTCCGGGGGCAGGGGCCCAGGTTACAGGGGCTGGAGCCCCTGACTCCCAAGGCCACCACTGACAGCCCCTTTCCCCCAGGGCCCACACCCTTTCCGGGGGCAGGGGCCCACGTCAGAGGGGCTGGAGCCCCTGACTCCCAAGGCCACCACTGACAGCCCCTTTCCCCCAGGGCCCACACCCTTTCCGGGGGCAAGGGCCCACACCCTGTCCAGGGGGCCGGGGCCCAGGTTACAGGGGCTGGAGCCCCTGACTCCCAAGGCCACCACTGACAGCCCCTTTCCCCCAGGGCCCACACCCTTTCCGGGGGCAGGGGCCCACGTCAGAGGGGCTGGAGCCCCTGACTCCCAAGGCCACCACTGACAGCCCCTTTCCCCCAGGGCCCACACCCTTTCCGGGGGCAGGGGCCCACGTCAGAGGGGCTGGAGCCCCTGACTCCCAAGGCCACCACTGACAGCCCCTTTCCCCCAGGGCCCACACCCTTTCCGGGGGCAGGGGCCCAGGTTACAGGGGCTGGAGCCCCTGACTCCCAAGGCCACCACTGACAGCCCCTTTCCCCCAGGACCCACACCCTGTCCGGGGGCAAGGGCCCACACCCTGTTCGGGGGCCGGGGCCCAGGTTACAGGGGCTGGAGCCCCTGACTCCCAAGGCCACCACTGACAGCCCCTTTCCCCCAGGGCCCACACCCTTTCCGGGGGCAGGGGCCCACGTCAGAGGGGCTGGAGCCCCTGACACCCAGGGCCACCACTCCCACCCCCTGTCCCCCAGGGCCCGCACCCTTTCCGGGGCAAGCACCGGGCCCAAAGGGTCTTCTAGTTTGACACCTGCTCACCAGCAGACCCCGGGCACCCCACACTTAAGCCACGAACATTGACTTAGCTAGTGGCACTCGCTACGCAGACGTGCCGCTGGTGAACCATCTGGATGTGGGGAACCACCCTCTCCATCACCTCGCCCGTACTGTGGTACAGAGATAGCTCGGGGGCACCAGCCTTTCCCACTACCGCCACCCGGCGCAGTGCTCAATTTGTTGAGGCGGCTGGGGTGCACCAGCGGCACGTAGTTCCAGGGGCGTTCAATATGGGAGTTTTGTGCTTGCCTTCTTCCAGTGTCGGACGTTCGCCCCGGCCAAGGCCAAGGCCAAGGCCAAGGCCAAGGCCAACAGCACTGGCCGGGTTCGGGGCACTGTCTTTGGGCAAGACTTAAATGTCTGAACCGCTTGGTTGGGGCGGGACCCCCACCCTCCAAGGCCAACGGCGCTGGCCTGGATCGGGACACTTTTGTGGGCAAGCCTTTAATGTCTGAACCGCTTGTTTGGGGCGGGATCCCTACCCCCCCAATGCCAGCGGCGCTGGCCGGGATCGGGGCACTATCTCGGGGCAAGCCTTTAATGTCTGAACCGCTTGTTTGGGGCGGGATCCCTACCCCCCAATGCCAGCGGCGCTGGCCGGGATCGGGGCACTATCTCGGGGCAAGCCTTTAATGTCTGAACCGCTTGTTTGGGGCGGGATCCCTACCCCCCAATGCCAGCGGCGCTGGCCGGGATCGGGGCACTATCTCAGGGCAAGCCTTTAATGTCTGAACCGCTTGTTTGGGGCGGGACCCCCACCCCCCAATGCCAGCGGCGCTGGCTGGGATCGGGGCACTGTCTTTGGGCCTGACTTCAATGTCTGAACCGCTTGGTTGGGGCGGGACCCCCATGCCCCCAATGACAATGGCGCTGGCCGGGATCGGGACACTTTTGTGGGCAGCCAGCCAAGCCATTGACCCCCCTGGGTCGTTCAAACGCAAAGCCGCCAAAACCTAAGTCCACATTTCTACGCCTTCCCCGAATTCCAGATGGCAGGTCAGAGACAATCAGCCCCAGACAGGCACCTCCAGGCGCGGGACATCCCGGAAAAGGGGTCTCCCGTCGGGCATGGCTTGGCGGGATGGGGCCTGGGTCTCACCAAGTACTCCGGTGAGCGTTGACACTAGCCACGCGAATTCTCGCTCAATCAACTGTGTCACTGGTGCCCCTGGAACCCCCCTCGCCGCACCAGAGCCAACAGTGCTCGCCCGGGGTCGGGGCACTGTTCCTGGGTAAACCTGCAATGTCTCAGCCCCTTGGCTGGGTTTCCCCATGCCCACGGGCGCCCTCCAGCTCGCCCGGGGTCGGGGCACTGTTCCTGGGTAAGCCTGCAATGTCTCAGCCCCTTGGCTGGGTTTCCCCATGCCCACGGGCGCCCTCCAGCTCGCCCGGGGTCGGGGCACTGTTCCTGGGTAAACCTGCATGTCTCAGCCCCTTGGCTGGGTTTCCCCATGCCCACGGGCGCCCTCCAGCTCGCCCGGGGTCGGGGCACTGTTCCTGGGTAAGCCTGCAATGTCTCAGCCCCTTGGCTGGGTTTCCCCATGCCCACGGGCGCCCTCCAGCTCGCCCGGGGTCGGGGCACTGTTCCTGGGTAAACCTGCATGTCTCAGCCCCTTGGCTGGGTTTCCCCATGCCCACGGGCGCCCTCCAGCTCGCCCGGGGTCGGGCACTGTTCCTGGGTAAGCCTGCAATGTCTCAGCCCCTTGGCTGGGTTTCGCCACGCCCACGGGCGCCCTCCAGCTCGCCCGGGGTCGGGGCACTGTTCCTGGGTAAGCCTGCAATGTCTCAGCCCCTTGGCTGGGTTTCCCCATGCCCACGGGCGCCCACCAGCTCGCCCGGGGTCGGGGCACTGTTCCTGGGTAAGCCTGCAATGTCTCAGCCCCTTGGCTGGGTTTCCCCATGCCCACGGGCGCCCTCCAGCTCGCCCGGGGTCGGGGCACTGTTCCTGGGTAAGCCTGCAATGTCTCAGCCCCTTGGCTGGGTTTCCCCATGCCCACGGGCGCCCTCCAGCTCGCCCGGGGTCGGGGCACTGTTCCTGGGTAAGCCAGCCTGGCCATTGAACCCCTGGTTCGTTCAAACGCAAAGCCGCCAAAACCTAAGTCCACATTTCTACGCCTTCCCCGAATTCCAGATGGCAGGTCAGAGACAATCAGCCCCAGACAGGCACCTCCAGGCGCGGGACATCCCGGAAAAGGGGTCTCCCGTCGGGCATGGCTTGGCGGGATGGGGCCTGGGTCTCACCAAGTACTCCGGTGAGCGTTGACACTAGCCACGCGAATTCTCGCTCAATCAACTGTGTCACTGGTGCCCCTGGAACCCCCCTCGCCGCAACAGAGCCAACAGTGCTCGCCCGGGGTCGGGGCACTGTTCCTGGGTAAACCTGCATGTCTCAGCCCCTTGGCTGGGTTTCCCCATGCCCACGGGCGCCCTCCAGCTCGCCCGGGGTCGGGGCACTGTTCCTGGGTAAACCTGCATGTCTCAGCCCCTTGGCTGGGTTTCCCCATGCCCACGGGCGCCCTCCAGCTCGCCCGGGGTCGGGGCACTGTTCCTGGGTAAGCCTGCAATGTCTCAGCCCCTTGGCTGGGTTTCCCCATGCCCACGGGCGCCCACCAGCTCGCCCGGGGTCGGGGCACTGTTCCTGGGTAAGCCTGCAATGTCTCACCCCCTTGGCTGGGTTTCCCCATGCCCACGGGCGCCCTCCAGCTCGCCCGGGGTCGGGGCACTGTTCCTGGGTAAGCCTGCAATGTCTCAGCCCCTTGGCTGGGTTTCCCCATGCCCACGGGCGCCCACCAGCCCGCCCGGGGTCGGGGCACTGTTCCTGGGTAAGCCTGCAATGTCTCAGCCCCTTGGCTGGGTTTCCCCATGCCCACGGGCGCCCACCAGCTCGCCCGGGGTCGGGGCACTGTTCCTGGGTAAGCCTGCAATGTCTCAGCCCCTTGGCTGGGTTTCCCCATGCCCACGGGCGCCCACCAGCTCGCCCGGGGTCGGGGCACTGTTCCTGGGTAAGCCTGCAATGTCTCAGCCCCTTGGCTGGGTTTCCCCATGCCCACGGGCGCCCTCCAGCTCGCCCGGGGTCGGGGCACTGTTCCTGGGTAAGCCTGCAATGTCTCAGCCCCTTGGCTGGGTTTCCCCATGCCCACGGGCGCCCTCCAGCTCGCCCGGGGTCGGGGCACTGTTCCTGGGTAAGCCAGCCTGGCCATTGAACCCCTGGTTCGTTCAAACGCAAAGCCGCCAAAACCTAAGTCCACATTTCTACGCCTTCCCCGAATTCCAGATGGCAGGTCAGAGACAATCAGCCCCAGACAGGCACCTCCAGGCGCGTGACATCCCGGAAAAGGGGTCTCCCGTCGGGCAGGGCTTGGCGGGCTGGGGCCTTGGTCTCACCAAGTACCCCGTCGAGCGCCGACACCACCAGCCACGCTAATTCTCACTCACCCAACTGTGCCACTGGATCCCCAAATGGACTTGATTGTCTTTTCAAAAGCTGGCTGGAAAGACCAACCATCATCCAAATGAGGCTTTGTTGTTCCAATCAATTATTTTACTTCCTCTAGGAAGGTGAAAGCGAGGAGAGGAACTTTATCGGAAAGTTACTCGGACTCAGGTGTCTGTGTAAAAACTCAACTCTCAGACTTCAATTACACCATTGGCACTTCATTTAAATAGTAAAGTGACCACGCGAGTTAATGAAACAGCGCTATTTAGTTTTCGTGCAAAACAAGTGTGCCGACTTTAAACACACAAAAACCGAGCGTGCTAATCTGCTGAAATAAGAGGAAAGAATTTGCTAATCACGGCCTGACTCTTAATTACTTAGGTTAATTGTAGCCTGCGGATTTTCTTTGAAAAGGCTACTCACTCTTTAAAAGGCCTGTGACAGAAAATGCCATGATGATATCAGACACAAATCCAAGAGCTGCCTTTTATACCATGACAGCTTTGATATTTGCACCCCTGGACGCATTATTGTTTTAGAAAACACAGGGAAAGAAACAAGAGGGAGAATTGATGTTTTTACTTCAGTCAGAAAAACAGGTGGACATTTTGACATGGCTGTCTGTCTCCTATAATCAACGCCCCCGCAGAGGAAATATTATTTCTTAGGTTCTTGAGTATACCTCTACATTTGACAGGTATAATAATAAAAAAATGAAATAAAACAGGTGCATATATATTAGTTGTTCTGAGCTAATGTGTCATGTCCTTGCAACAACTAATCAAAAATGAAAACAAAAATAAATTAAATTCTATGAAAATTACTTAATATCACCCACCACGAATGGAGCCTGAGGGGCTGTCTCTTTCTGAAATGTGTAGGGCCCCAGTTTGAGGTGGCTGAGTCGCTGTCTGGCCTCCTCGGACAGCTGACACATTTTACGGTGAGTGTAAGGTGATGGAGCTCGGCTTCTAGACGCAACTGTTGACTTTTCATATCCACAAGATGATACTTTGTCTGCTTTCTTCTTCTTAGCACTAGAAAGGCAAGTTCTCACAGGAGTGGGCTCAGCAGAGGATCGACCATGTGACTGCATGGGGGAAAAATATTTTGAAAAGATGAAGCTGTATTAGATCTGATACATATACAGTTGAAGTCAGAATTAATAGCCCCCCTGAATTATTAGCCCCAGTTTATTTTTTCCCCAACTTCTGTTTAACGGAGATAAGATTTTTTTTCAACACATTTTTAAACATAATAGTTTTCATAACTTATTTGTAACAACTGACTTATTTTATCTTTGCCATGATGACAGTAAATAACATTTTACTACATATTTGTCAAGATGCTTCTATATAGCTTAAAGTGACATTTAAATGCTTAACTGGGTTATTTAGGCAAGTTAGGGTAAATATGCAAGGTATTGTATAACGATGGTTTGTTCTATAGACTATTGAAAAGAAATATAGCTTAAAGGGGCCAATAATTTTGACCTTAAAATGGTTTTTTAAAAAATTAAAAACTGATAAAAAAAATATTTTCAGACATACTGTGAAAATTTACTTGCTCTGTTAAACATCATTTGGGAAATATTTAAAGAGCCCATATTATACATGAAATAGGGTCATATTTAGGTTGTAAGGGTCTCCAACAACAGTCTAATATGCATGCAAGGTCAAAAAACACTTTCATGGTCTTATAATCTGCATTTATTTTTACCTAATTATCCCAGCGACTCCCATATGAATCGTTCAGCGATTCATTTGTTCCCAAACCCCTCCTCAGCGCGAAGCTAATTTGCGCTGATTGGACCGATGACAGCCTGCTGCGATTGGTCAACGACACTGACAGGCTTCAGCGCGAGACAGAGTGAAACGCCCAGCAGATAATCAACAATATAAAAGTAGTCACAGTGCACACACGCTTCATAGTGGATTTTGGCTGCCAGTGGGTGAATGTAAATACAGACGATGGACTAGAAAATACCGACGACTAACTATTTTATCAAGCAAAAAGTCCAAGAACTGGCGAGGAGATCTCCTAGCCTATCACAGGCTACCTGCTCTTTTCACACACACACACACACGGCCGGCGCGTCCATAGCGGCGACACCTCCCTCACCACCCACATCCTCAGCGAATAATCGAGTAAGAGTTTGATCAAAGGCTTATGAGAACTGAAAGGCTACAGTGCTTCACATGTTTTTTTTTTGTGAATTTCTGACTAAAAACTGGACAAAAGGTGGATTGGATTACTTGTTGGCGGAAATTGAGACACTGCTCGCTGCAGAGCCATTTGAGCTCCAGCGAGGGGGAGCTTGAGCTCTCGCTCCTCCTCCTGTAAGCTGTTTTGATCCGTAAACCCACCCCACCCCTAATCCCAACCCCCAGTGACATCACTCGTAGAAGAATTGCAAGGAAGGAGGAGCTGGAGCTCAAGCTCCCCCTTGCTGGAGCTCAGCTCTGCCCAAGTGACTCTGCAGTGAGCACCACTTGGAAATTGATCGCACTGGATCAGTATGTCATGTGGCGGGAAGTGGTTGTCCACGCACTGCCCGTACAGTTGTAATTATCACCATTGTCGAAGACATAGTACTGAGCTATAAAGACACCACGCACCTTTCGCACTGTCCGACAGACTGCACGGAAGTCTGGCAATTATTGACTTCAATGACTTGTGAATGTTGCTTTATTTCTGCACATGCTAACTTCTGGCAATATTTGGGTTGTCATTGTTTAACAAGGTAATGCGGTGATATAAATCAGGTGAGGTGGAAAAAGTATACATATATAAATATAATTAAAGTTGGAGGTATTTTGAGGAAATTCTGACAGAATTAATTTTGCTTGGATTTTTTTGAGACACAGTGAATATAGTAATAAAACATGTCTAAAGTTGTTTTTACTGAAATGTATTTTTTGCCAGATTTTGCAGAAACTAAAACATTTGTTGAATCATTAAAAAAGCACACCTTTCTTTGAGATGTCATCAAACATTAGCTAAACATCAGTGTTTAATCACTCGTCGTTTATTTACACAATTATTTACTTTATATGAGCATCAGTGACGCATGGAAACTACTACAGTCTGTTGCTACTAGTGGCGTTTAAATGAGGTCTTCGCCTTTCAAATCAAAAAAAGGAAAAGAAGATCCCAGAGGAAGAGAGTATAAGGTCATGCTTTATTGTACTGATATTGCGAATGTCTTTCGGTTTGTACGGCGCTAATCCACTAATTTCCTTGTTCTGTACACATGTAACCTGATGTAAACCTTTCCTCAGTGTTCCAATCTCACCTTTGCAGGCAAATGACTTCAATAACTCTAATCTCAGCTAACATAATTCTGAGCCTCAATAACTCTGTTCCTGCAGGCGCTGCCTGGGTAAATACGTTTTTAAAAATGTTAATTGCATTTGATGGCCGGTCTCAACCTAATATGATAATGGCATTACATGGATGTAAAAAAACAACGATAATTTAAATGCTAATTGGAACATCCTGGCATATTAAGTCATTTTTAAAAAGCAAAGAAGGAAAAAAGTAAATCCTGATAGCGATTGCCGTTTGAAGAGTCGAGATTTAATGAAATTAAACTAAGTGGCTTTTTCTCCTTTTATTCTTCTCTCTCTCTCTCTCTCCCTTTTTCTTTGGACGGAGGGACAAAGAGGCCGTTTTAAAGCAGGAGTCGCGCTTGTCTGATGTGATTAGTGGCTCGGCTGGTGTTGGTAATGGGAGATAAAGCCGGATGTCCTTGAAACAACAAAGCCAGCACCACAAGTAGCTTATTAAACAAGAAACAAGCGTCGTTCAAATGCATGCAAATCGCGCCGAGAAAGCCTGCTTTACAGAATGGCGTGTCAAGTCCGAACGAGAGACATCCACAAAGGGAAGACTCGCACATGAAACGGGCTTCTGACGAGACGGTCAACAGCAGAAGCAGTCTAACGAGGGCCTGAGAAACTTGACATGAAGGATGCGATTCTAAACAGCCTGAGAACATGTAATGGAAGAAACAAATTGGAGCGGTCAAGTCCAACTGATCAGTGCCTATCCGGGTAAAATCGAGCCAATTCTGTGTAATTACCTGCATGGTGAAAGAAAAACATCCTGGAAGGGGGTGTGAGGCCACTAAAAGGACAGCAGCAAATGATACAAGTGGTACAGATGGCAGTGGACAGTTTGATTGACAGGGAGACCCACCATACTCCCACGTACATCTAAGAAAAGCCTTGTTACATGAAAGCCATTTGATCCTTTTCTGCGCCTCTTTTCATTTAGCATCAGAGATAATTGCTCTGTTCCAAAACATAATGAGCGGTAGCATCGCACGGTTCTTCCAGGCGCCTTTAAAGGCAGCTGCCTATGTAGGCAGCACGCTAGCTTTGGAACGGAGCTGATAGCAGATGCAATATAATGGCAATAACAAAAAAAAGCCCAGAGACTCACAGACACGGCAGGCTGACCATGTTTCACATCACACTCCTCAATAATAGACGTCGTCGAAAACACCACTCTGGGAGAGATTCCCTGAGGGAATGAGACAGGAGAGATAGCAAGCAGAAAAAAAAACATCACAAAACTTTTCGAATGATGAAAAGACAGAGGGCAAATGCAGATAATAACACTCTTGGCAGATCAATTTACCAAAACAATCTACGTCTTCAAGCAAATAGCAGGAAAATGGGACCGGCTTTTAAGATGCATCAGAGATATGACAAAAACGCTGAGAGGAAGACACACGCACAGGGAAGGAGATGGATCTCTTCATCAGAATCTCTCTCTCTGGGCCGGGGCTTCTGGGAGTCAGACGAGGGCTTGGATACAGAAACTCTCGCGTGTCGGCTTCAAACGTGGCCAGGATTTCACCCTCTGCACAGTTAAATCAAAAATACATGATGAAATAGTGAATTCTGTCCGTTTTTCCTGACAGCTGGGTAATCAAGTTGTTTCTGAGTAATAAAGATGTTTCTTTGTATTTTAAAGCAATAACACAACACAAACCCATGCGTGTCAAAAATCTCAGCCCATGAGACCTCCACTGAAAGCAGGATGATTTATGCATAATGTAATGAGAGTGCTCAGTCCAATAATGTATGTATTCCCTTGCCAATGTTGGTTAATTTTTGAAATTGTACTAGCAGAAAGCAAAAGCCGGAGCCTTCAATCAAAACTGAGCACAAACGCAATGTTTTCAGTTTACGGTACTATGTTGGAAAACTCAATCTAAGGTCTCAAATATCTGTCAGCGTGTTACTCTGGATTGGACGTGAAATTTTACCTGGAGGAACAAGCTGAATGAGCTCTAAAGATGTTGTATCATCTGCAGTAGAGAAAAAAAACATAGGTATAAGGAAAGGTAAGGGAAAGGTATATACGTTTATTGATTTGCGGTTTATGAAAGACAGCAGCACAAACTGACGGCAGCGCAAAGGATACTTACTCTCCAGATGCTCAGCTACAGCAGCCGGGTCAAGCATTCCTACAAAGGTCTGGGAAACAGAGACAGACAGAATAAGATGTTGTAGGCTGAAATTAATTTAAGCCATTTTGATCAAGCCTCACCTTCACAAACACCATTTGTTTATGCAGCAGCAGAGGGAAAACTGGAGGAACACACTTGGACTTTTGGTACTGACCCATTATCCGAACACTTAAATAAATGTCCTCTTGGGATGGTAGTATCACCCCTGGACAAGTGATCTACAGGAGAAACATATTGACATGAGGTCATTTTTATACAAATCTGTTGTGAAACTGTGTTGTACACACACTGCCAATTCTGTGTTAACAGGGTTTCTGCAGATTTAAGCAGGTTAAATTTAAGACTTTTAAAGACATTTTTAGGACCATTATGAATGAAATTTTAGACTCAAACAGGGCTAAACGGTAAGGAGTTTTTTTTCTCGAATGGCCCAGATAGAAAAGATTTTTATTTGCCCTTTCAATCTTTTTTATAATTTAATACATTTTATAATATGATGATAATAATAATTAACTAATATATATATATATATATATATATATATATATATATATATATATATATATATATATATTAGTTAATTGAGCAAAATATTTTAAATATTGTGCCAAAACAAGCAAGCTCTAGTTGTATACATGCACTTTTTTAAACATAACCTTTCTTAAAAAAAAAAAAAAAAAAAAAAAAAAAAATGTGAAAAAACGTTTAAAACTATAATAAATTAACTTTATGCACAACAGTCTGGCCTAGAACACATCTTATTGTAAAGAAAATAATTACGCTAAAAAGTACATTCTTAAGCCCATGAAAAAAAAAGTTTAAAGTTGTATTATTTACAGTATTTTGGATGGGTGTTGGCAAGATTGGGTAGCTATACTAAAACAAAGGAAAATTAAAACCTGTTTAAAAAAGATTTAAGACCTACTAAAACACAATATTTCAGTAAATTTAAGACTTTTTAAGGCCTAAAATTTAGTTTTTGAGATTTAAGACATTTTAAGACTTAAAGACCCCGCAGATACCCTGGTTATTCTTGTCTAGATAAAAGCTTGACATTGACTGAATTGTAAAAGTGTTAATTCAATTTAACAGGGAGAATGATTAGAGGGAAAAAACATTTTATTTCGTATATATAAACATTGCAAATAAATGCTGCACATTTGTTGCAGCACAAATGTTTTTAACATTACTGATTATTAAACATTTCCATATTACCAAATCATGCATGTGACATTAAAGCCTGGAGTAATGGCTTCTGCAAATTCAGCTTTGAAGGATTCTGTTTTTGAATAAATTATTTGCGCAAATGCTTCATTTATCCATTCATAAGCTCTCGTAGTTTATAAAATTTATCATTATTCAATGGATGACACAATTGCAATCACTTAATATTTGTTGTGATATTTAGACCTAAACTAGGAAAGGTAGCAGCACAAATACAAACCTTGGATTTTTATTTATTTTTTTGTCATATCAGTATAAGATAATATACTTTGTAGCCTTAAATATAGCTGTTATAATATTTTCCACCCAAAATGTGTACTTGTTTGTCTGTAAGATTCACAATAACGTTACATGTATATTTGCCAGAATATGAACTTTTTTATGATTTATTTAATAATTATTACTTTTTATTTTACATGGTCTTGTTTATTCCCAGAATGCAAACAACCCTTTTTATAGCAAAAAGTTTCTTTTTCTCAGAAAACAGATCTTGATAGACATGGAAACAAGATGTTTAGTTAACGTTATGTGTGCATATAGACAAACAATAGTACTCTGGGAGATATAAAGTATTTTTTTTTAACTCTATGCAACATTTAGTATTTAATTTAAGACATTCGACGTTTAAGAATTTCCCCTCTGATTCAATAGTTACCTTAAATCGTCGAAGGGTGAATTAAGACTTTTAAAAAAAACATTAAGACGCAAAAATTCATGTTCAAAAACTATTCCTGTAAAAAAACTGTCTGAACACAAAACTAAATGTTGCGAACAGCTTAACAACGCTAGCTGAGGAAAAACAAGGAACTTTGAAATACAAGAACGTTTATTAACATGTTTCTGTTCGAAGAGTTTGGTTGTAACTTTGACTGAAGGCTGACAGATTTACTTAGTTATCCGTTAGCCACTTGTTGCTAACAGAACGCTAAAGCGGAAATGTCTATCAAAATACACGAAAAAGGAATTATTTTTGCTGCTGATAAGCAAAAAAAAAGACAAACCAGAACGCATGGCGACGTACTTACAGCTTGTACTTTCAATTCGACGGTGCATTTAATCGCTTTTTGTCGCATTTGTTAAGCTGAAGGATTTTTGGGCGTCTTCAGTCAGCCAGGGTTTTTAAACTTGGATACTATGACAACAACCAAAGCGGCTCACGTGAAGCTGCAAGGAAATGACGACACGAAAAATAGTGACAAAAGTGAGAATGAAAGAAAATCAAATTCAAATGAAAGAAATGGGGAAATATGCTTTTTAAAAAAAAAAAAAAAAAAAAAAAAAAAAAAAAAGCCTGAATAAATAAAAATAGGCACGGCTGTATTTTTACAGTTTTTTATTATGCCTCTAAATGGGGTAAATGCACATTAATTTCAGTCAGCCAGCCCCATGGCTTCCGGTGAATTGTCATCCCATACAACGGTCTTTTGTCTCTTTTTACGTTTAACAACCAAATGGATGCTTAAGTCTATTTGAATTAGTCTATCATAAGTCTATTATAGTCTGTCTGATTATATTTGAATTACATTACAACATCGATGCTGTAAAAGAAACTTTATGAAATCGAAAATAGTCACATAAAGCTTTCACTGGAAGTTCATCATTAGCTGAAAAACACTAGCTGTGCATATCTCATTCTGAAGTCAACCACAGTTGTCATATTTTTTAAATGAAAGTGAAGTATATTTGTGTCCATAACCTATAGACGAATTACCGGTTTGTAAACATTCAGGATGCACGCGCATCGTGGTTGCAGAAAACAACCGAGAGCGGTAGCATTTACAATGAGAGAATAACGATGCGGTACAGAGTTTGTTGTTGTATTAGAGATAAGTTATGTTGATTACATATATATTATTTACATAATGCTTTCAGCGTATTATAACAGTTTGTCACCCAGTGATGAGCACAGTTACTTAGCAAAACTAATGTTAAAGTGAGCGGCGTTCGTCTGATAGGTCTATTTGCGATAGCAACCTCCAAATGGATATTGGATAAGACGAAATGACCAAGCATCCAGCCCGAAATAATAAACAACTATCTCATTGAAACTCCAAATGATTTTACAAAAGAGAAGTTAAAGGCCTACAAGTCTTTGGATGCCAACAATGTTGTTCTGTGTGGTCATGCAAGAAATAATGTTCCATGATTACCAGATTCAAAACTATGTAGTGCTAAAAACCGAGGCTCTACCTAGCCAAAGACAAGGAGAGAAGACGGAACTGTACAAGGCCTGGGTAATCATCAACAAGCAAAACAACTATTTTGACAGCGAACTGCACCTGTACAGCAGGGTATGTGAGCTTACATTATTACATTTCATTCTAAGAATTCAGTGTCCACAGTTTAATTAACTATATTTAACCGTTTTTGCTGAAATCATTGCTGCAATCAGAAATGTGTAACGTGTATGATTCAGCATAGCGTGAACTTACCTGATATGAAATATGAACTGCAGAGTCAAGTATTTTAATCAGGTCCTCACTCCATTCAGCTCCCTGTTAGCCAAAGAAAGCAGTGAGGTGTACTGTAAAATTTAAGCTTTCTATTCAAATTTGGCATCCTACTGCACAACACGACATGTTTGCCATTGCAACTAGTCTTTTTTTGCAACCGGTATGCGCGGTTGAACCTCTGTGACATCATACGTGATGTAGGTTGGTAATTCCCCTATAACGTTATATATTGCATAATAAGACAAAAAATACTATAATTTTAGTAGCCTACATACTATAGTGTTTGTGAACTAGTAAACAGGCTACTGTACATATAGTTTTTAAATCTTTGTTAATGAATGCTCCAGCATACTGTCGTATTAACTATAGTGAACTATAAACTGTAGAAATACTGCATTATAGGCTACTTAAAATTATAAACTGTGGTGCATTTTAATATAACATATCTGTACAAGTTATACTACAGTATTAGGTGGTTTGTTGATATTAGCCTACTATAGTTTATGTGTAACTAAAGCAACTTTACAATTACCACAACACATTTATTCCAGTATCTTACTATAGTACAGTATGGTTCAATAACACTATAGTATGCTCTAAATTACTATAGTATTTTTACATATGGCAAGACCATTTCAATGTGGCGATGTCACTGGCCCATATACATTTCCTGCTTGTTGTCAAACTATTTTGTTACCGTAACAAGAGGCAATTTAATCTTATCTTAATGTTAAAACAGCTGTCTTAACATTATTTGTCAATATGTGGACATCTTTGGATTCTTGGAAGCTATGGAAATTGAAAATGTAATACAGGAAATAGGTTGGGACCATTGTTATTGTTTACATCCCTCAAAATTGTCTAAAGACTACAACAAGATCTTAACAGGCTACTTCTAATCAGTTTGGATTAAGACAAACGTTTGGGCTGAAGAAGTTTTGGTTCAAGATTTATGTCAACTCACAAAAAAGGTAGGCTAATCTTTTAAAGATTTAGTAAGAAAGTTCAGTGCTAGTAGTAGTGTTTGGTCCTAAACCCAGCTGCTCTTCCAGTCAGGACGAACCAGGAATGATTTGACAATTGAGGACACATTCAGACACGAGTATTTGCAAAGTAATGACTCTATATCTCAAAACGCAGAGTGAACAGAAGTAGAGATTTCCAAAAGCGGAGAACATAAGTTCACAGAGTCTCCGTTTTAAGCTGCTTATAATGATGCCCAATGAAGGATCTGCCCTGGAAATGAACCACACAGACCTCACAGAGAACCCTCAGGAATGGGCCATGTCGATGTTTAAGAAGGCAAATGCAAACAGTTCACAGCAGCCTAAGGACAATTAGGATGTGTTTGTGGCAGTGAGGTGAGCCAAGCATGAGGGACTAATGGTTCGAGGATCTGGTTAAAATGACAGCGCAGTGGGGAGGTGAGACTCTCCATAAGCACAAAGGCTTTTAGGTATGACAGCACCATTACCTGTGTGTGTGTGTTTGTTGAGATTCTGTAGATGGATGTGTTTTCTCATTCACATTAGCTCTCGCCATCCTCTCTTCTACCATCTAAAATGGAAGTCATTTGTTTTTACCTTTTCTGACTGATTGCCTCAGTTATTCCAAATGACTGGCCTGAAAAATACACGCTGCTTTTCACACTTCTTGACTGATGGCTCGAGCCGATCAGTATTTTAGCACCTCACACTGCGTTCTGTGTACGTTTGTTGTGTGTGGACAGATCAGACATTGTTTGGAGACAGCGCTTAACAGACTCTGTGCTTGAGTAGTGAACGGCAGACAATGTGTTGATGCGTATTGTCCCGAGACTATGATGAGAGGATTAAAAATGTATTGTTTTTTTAATAGCATTTCAAAATGACTTCTGGTTTTTAATATAAGCACTTAATAAGATGATTTTTTTTAAACCAAACACTTTATTATGAACACAAAGCATAAATATAATGAAAATATTACAGGTCAATTGCTTACATTTAAGCGATTTTCAAGCATTCAGATTTAAATGAACAACTAAAGAATTCATAAAAGTAATCACTTTATCAGAATGAGTACAGCTGAGTGAAATGCAATTTCTGTACTGATAATAGGCAGCTCCAAAAACAAGGCAAAGAAAGTAGTTGGTATTCAACAAAGCACTGAAAAAGCAATAAATGCAGCCGTGGGATAATTTACAGTTGATGCTTTCTCTGTGCAATATCTCACAAGTGAGAATTAATAGCGAAGACTTATTCACAGTCGTTGAGTCCTATCATCACATAAAAACTTAGACAACAAATATCTGCTGGATTGCTGTGGGCTGATATGAAATAGTAATTTGCAGGTGGACTGTAGTTCACAATGTCTCACTGAGGGCCGTGATGCTTTATGGCAAGCCGTTTTAGCATTTAATCAACAGCCCGTACTAGTAGCTATTTTCACGTTACTAGTTCTTATTTTTTAGATACTAGTATCTTTTCCATTAAGTACTAGTACTTATTCATTAAATACTAGTGCTTATTTGTTAGATACTAGTGCTTTTTTTTAAATATACTAGTGCTTACTCATTAGACATTAGTTATTACTAGTACTCATTCATTAGATAAAGTACCTATTTAATATATATACTAGCACTTATGTTTTGGATACTAGTACTTATTCATTAGGTACTAGTGCTTATTTAATAGATACTAGTTCTTATTTATTAGATACCAGAACCATTTTTAATAGTGACTTGTAACCATTCTTTTGTTACTAGTAACAAATTTTAATTTTTTTTAATGGATTTCTATGGGACTGTCACTGAGATATCAACTATTCAGCTTTGTATGTATTCCAGCTGGGACTAGTACATCTTTTTATGTACGTTTTATGTATGTTTTATTCATTAGATACTAGTACTTATTCGCTAAATACTAGTACTTATTTATTACACACTAGTACTTATTTTAATAGTGACTAGTAACCATTCTGTTGTTACTAGTAACAAATAAATTTTTTTACATGGATTTCTATGGGATCTGTCATTGAGAAATCAACTATTCTGCTTTGACTAGTATGTATTCCAGCTGGGACTAGGACATATTTTTATGCACTAGTACTTATTAATTAGATACTAGTACCTATTTAATAGATACTAGTACTTATGTATTAGATACAAGTGCTTATTAGATGCTAGTGCCCATTTAATAGATACTAGTACTTATGTATTAGGCTGGAATACAGTTAATATCTCAATGACAGATCCTATAGAAATCCATGGAAGAATTTTAAATTAGTTACTAGTAACAACAGAATAGTTACTAGTCACTATTAAAATAAGTACTAGTCTAGTCTATCTAATAAATAAAAACTAGTGTCTATTTAATAAGTACTAGTACCTAATGAATAAGTACTTGTACCTATTAAATAGTATCTAATGAATGAGTACTAGTTTCTAAAACTTAAGTACTAGTATCTATTTAATAGGTACTAGTATCTAATGAAAGAGTACTAGTATTTAATAAAAAATAACTATTGTCTAATGAGTATAGCACTATATTTAAAAAAAAAGCACTAGTATCTAAAGAATAGACACTAGAATCTAACGAATACACACTAGTATCCAATGAATAAGTACTAGTGCTTAATGGAAAAGATACTAATATCTAAAAAATAAGTATTAGTAACATGCAAATAGCTACTAGTATGGGCTATTGATTAAATGTCAAAACGGCTTGCCATAATGCTTAGTGATGTTCCCTGTGCGTTCAGAAATCCCTGGCTCCGTGTTTTCTGTCGCTTTTCACCTTTCCGTTTCCACTTTTGTTTCCGTGATGACTGGCGGATGTTCCATCGAAAGTGCTAAAAGACATGAAACATGTTTATTAGATGAGTTATGTCAGAATCAGGAGTTCAAGGTAAGATGACCCACTGCTTTTTTAGATGTGGAAAAGGCAGATGGAATTCAGTGATCAAAATGGAATCTACCATAAAAGGAAATCCTGGATGAATAAATCTATGCATAATCGAATAGAGATGTGGACAAGTGCATTTCAATTTGAAGTCTGTGTCTGTTTATATTAATGGGTTGTTTTTTTCTGCACACGTTCTGAAGTGTGATGATGCCTGTGGTGGTTTCAGTGTCTGCCGTTGCACTACATTGTGACAAATATAATCCTATTACTATTATACAGCAGAATGTACTTCAGTATTAATAGTAGAAATAAATGTAATGGCATAGTCATAGTTTTGAAGACACACATGACACCAGTTTGCTTGTTTGAAAAGGGCAACACTCAAATTGAATTATCAGAATTGAACAGAAATGATTGAAAAAATGAGTTTCACTTTTTAAAAGGTATAAAACAACATTTTCATATCTTCTCATAACTAGCTGGCACTGTTCCAAAACCCATGGTTGTCTCGTAGCCAGAAATTTTCTTACTATGAGGGAGATGGAAAGTCTGTATTTCTTACCATTGGAAATATTGCTGACTTGGTCATGTGAAACGTCTTAGCAAATTACGTAGTGGATTATGGACTCCTTCCCTGCGTACTGCCATTGAGGCATCGTTAGCTTTAGCTGCCATGCATTTTAGGCTGATCATTTTATTTTTACAATTTGGACAGTTGTTAGCACTAGAGGAATTTGGTTGGAAATGCTAAAATTGATGTGACTAATGTTCAGTTTCTTTTCTGGGTGGCAAATTTCACATCTTTTTACGATAAGGTTCTACTAGCTGCTATATAGACTCTAAAACAGGCATGTCCAAGCTCGGTCCTGGAGGGCCGGTGTCCTGCAAAGTTTAGTTCCAACCCCAATCAGACACACCTGTGCTAGCTAATCAAGCACTTACTAGGCTTTCTAGAAACATCCGTGCAGGTGTGTTGAGGCAAGTTGGAGCTAAATTCTGCAGGACACCGGCCCTCCAGGACCGAGTTTGGACACCCCTGCTCTAAAATGAAATCTATTTCTAAATCTATTTTAAGGGTACAAAATAATGCATTAATTAAGTATTAATTAATGGTTAATTTCTTTACAATTAAGCATCAGTTAAAAACAAAAGCACTGATAATTATGGTGAACTAAACATTTTAAAGGTGCCGAATTATTCATTAACGTGGACATAACTTTAACTTTAGGACATGAGGTTAAACTGTGTTTATTACATGATTTTAGCAATACATAATTACAAACTAGCAGTAATTAAACATAATTAGTAGCTTGTTGTTCAGTTAACGTACACGATGATTAAAAGAAATAATATATGGCTTATTAAATTGTAAATAATGGTTAAAATGTCTTTATATTCAGTTAATCATGAATTATGCTTGTTCATGCTTGACTGATGCATAATTGTGAACAAGTTAATCTTGATTTACAAGTTTAACTAAGTTTAACTAATCTGGGACCCTTAAAACGTTTAGTTAACCATTAATTTCAAGTGCTTCTGTTTTTAACTAATGCTTAATAGTAAACAAATCAACCATTAATTAATGCATTATTTTGGACCTTTAAAATAAAGTGTTACAAATTTTATTTTATTTTTTTTTAGAAATGGTTTTACGTTGGTTTGCTTCGGTTTCTCATTCAGTCCAAAAACATTCGGTATAGGTGAATTGGATCATATTCACCTATATGGCCATAGTGTATTAGTGTGTGTGTGAATGAAAGTGTGTATGGGTGTTTCCAAGTGCTGGATTGCTGATAGAAGGGCATCCGCCAATAGAAGATGCCAGAGTAATTGGCAGTTCATTCTGGAGTGGTGACCCTTGATAAAGGGTTTAAGCTAAATGATAGTGAGTGAGTGAGGGTTTGTGTGTAAACCCCTCAAGTTTACTGTCATTCCGCTACATGTGTGGACATACAGTGGAACAAAATTCCATGTCTTGCTGGACCACGGTAATGCATAAATAAACAATCATAGATATGAACTCAAAACTAGATGTAAGAGCTATTTTAAACCTATACATAACTAATATACCGGGCGGTAATCTAACTATACTAACTACATATACAATACATACTTAAACCATACAGGTAACCTAAGACAGGTTATACAAGTACTTTTACATAAGACAGAGCAATATTATTGAAGATATTGTTCTAAGGAGGTATTTAAGGTTGAAGAAAACAAGTAGTGATTTGTGGTACATTAGCAAGTAAACAAAAGTTTCATTATTGAGTGATTGTAAGATGGAGTTTAAGTAAAGTGTCCGGTGCATATAAAGAGAGAGTGCTTCTACTGGTGGGTTTTCAAGCCCACTCACATGTATGAATCACATTTAGAAATGCACAATGTTTTTATAGAGATGTAAAGGGTTTTTAGGAAAGTGTCTGGTACAAATTGTGCAAGTATCGGTTAAAAAAATTAAAGATTGTGCTTTCTACAGGTGGTTTGTCAAACCCACTTACCTGTGTGAGGCACACTCAGAATTGCATAATGTCTCAAGGTTTTCATGTGGTGTGTTGGAGAGGAGAGGGGTCCTGTTTTTTGGGAGCTGGGATTATGGATAATATTTCAGAAGGGAGTAAAATGATTAAGCCTAGGTGCTTGTGACAGAAAATTTGATGGTTCTGAACTAACGATAGGCTCATAATTAACTTGGTGAAATGTGCAATGATATCAACATAGTAATAGGTGAAAATGGAATAATATATATGGAAAACTAAAACAAGATTGTCTCTGTTACTGAGACAATCAGTCATGAAATTGCATTACGCACCTGTTAATGTGTCCTGTGCTCTTGCTTTCATCTATCAGGTTGTTCAGTTTGTAGTAATCCAGGAACGTCCGAGCCACGTTTCTCCCCAACTTCATGTCTACAGGTGGAAATTAAGGAAACTTCTAGAAACATTATACTATTGTACACCTGCACCACCTTTAAGTTGTGGAGCTAAGTTTGTGTAACCCCACCGGTCCTTCACCACTCAACCCGCTCTGAGCTTGGCTTGAACCGGCGACTCTCTGCATGGGATTCGGTTGCTCTTACAAGGAGACTAAAGACCATGGCCTCTAGCATCTGTTGCTAGAGCACCTTTTCGGGTTCAGAGGAGTGAGGTTTACCTGCACAGCACTTTACTACCTGGCCTCTGTTACCCTTACCTATTGAACCTCACTCTCATCCGGGTCCCGGCACAAATGTAACCCCAACGGTCCTACACCACTTACCTGCTCTGAGCTGGGATTGAACCTGCAACTCTCTCCATGGGAGTCGGTTGCTCTATCAAGGAGGCTAAAGACCATGGCCTCTAGTGTCTGTTGCTAGAGCGCCTTTTCGGGTTCAGGAGTGTGGTTTAGCTCCACAGCACTTTACTAGCTGGCCTCTGTTACCCTTACCCCCTTAAACTTCACTCCCATCTGGGTTACGGCACCAATGTTACCCCACTGGTCCTACACCACTCAGCCCGCTCTGAGCCGGGATCGAACCGGCAACTCTCCTCATGGGAGACGGTTGCTCTAACAAGAAGGCTAAAGACCATGGCCTCTAGTGTCTGTTGCTAGAGCATCTTTTCGGGTTCAGAGGTGTGAGGTTTACCTGCACAGCACTTTACTAGCTGGCCTCTGTTACACTTACCCTCTAAACCTCAGTCCCATCTGGGTCACGGCACCAATGTAACCCCACCACCACCTACACCACTTACCCACTCTAAGGTGGGATTGAGCCGGCAACTCTCTGCATGGGAGTCGGTTGCTTTAACAAGAAGGCTAAAGACCAGGACCTCTAGTGTCTGTTGCCAGAGCACCTTTTCAGGTTCAGAGGAATGAGGTCTACCTGCACAGCACTTTACTAGCTGGCCTCTGTTACACTTGAGAAAAAAATAAATATAATGTGACCTTCATTCACACAGACATTGGTGTTTTGTCTCTTTTACAGTCAATTGAAAAAACTGTGCTCCATTTTTTAGAGTCAGATAGTTTGAGTCCACTCCAGCAGCCCGTCTCTGTATTCCTAAAGAGACAGAAGACAACAAAGCAATATTGGAATGCCTCCTAGGCCCCGGCACAGTTAGAACATCGGATCCCTCAGAACCTTTAAATCTCTCTTCTGACATGCCACTTTTAATTGAAAAATAAATAAATAAATAAGAGCCCGATTTTCTCCCATCTCGTACCAACGCGACCATTTGCAGTAAATAACTGGCCAATACCCAGCAGAGCAATGCGGAGAGTAAATAAGCGGGACAGGCGAGCCAGCGCTCAGCTCCTCGTGAGGATAAATCAAACGCCTCTCAGTCAACTCAGCCAAAAGGAAAAAAATGCATCTCATTCCTGCAGTTACTTACAGCCGGAGCTTTATTTAAATTCATGCAACTACTCCGCAACCCCCCCTCACACACACACAAGCCTTTCTTCCACCATGCTTTCTTCCACCACGTTACAGAGCACATCAATTACCAAAAGCACTGCATCAAAGAGCTGTGAGGGCACTTACAATGCAGCTGAAAGAGTGGGAGCCGTTTAACTCCAACAAGCACCAGCCAGGCCAGCGTTAAACGGAAATCATTTTCTTTTCACCTAAAGGAATAGTTCATCCACAAATGAAAATTCTGTCATCATTTGCTCACCCTCATGTCGTTCCAAACCCGGCTGTGTTTCTTCTGTGGCACACACACACAAAAAGGACATTTCAAAGAATGTACAGGCCATTTTTTCCCTCATGCAACTTCAAATAATGGATGCTAGAGCGTTCAAGGTTAAAAAAATATGCAAATGCGTCATAGAAGTATGGTAAAAGTAGTTCATACGACTCCTCTGACGCCATACAGTAATCTGGCCATGAAGGAACAGACTGAACTGAACATCTTTCTGAGCTTCTTTTGGCAATACATAAAAGCTGATAATGTCCAATTAAACAAATCATTGTTTTGAGCCAAATCTTTCTGGTCGTTCTGGCTCACAAAAGTGGTCTGAGTTATTAATTCCCAAATTAGACTGACTCGATGATACGTTCACAGTTGTGCTGATTATGTAAAGGATAATTGACAACATTTCTTTGAATTGTCAGAAAATAATGCACATGTGATGTACTTTTACAATATATTATTTCCAATGTATTTTTCCAATAATTTTTTATAGATACCACACCTGAATGTGTTGCTCAGACGCTTACTTTAAGACATTTGTCCAATTCACATTCATTTACATTTTAAAGTACATTATTAAGATAATTTGTCTTCTTAAAGTCCCCAAGAACTCAAGACTAACCATATGATTTTGTTAGCTCACAATTCAATAGTGCATGTCATTAAGAAATAAAAAATGTTTGCCCTTCTAATTTTTAATTGAAATTTGAAAATGTACTTCCTGTTTGTTTTCAGTTCAGTTATCACATTGCGTGATTTTGAGGTAATGGGTGTGGCTAACATACTTAACCACACCCCTCCAACTGTCAGTTTTGACAACAAACAGGAATGGTGAGCAGGAGGAGTCTGTTAGGTTGTGATAACTCTTCTAAACCTCCTATCTCTATTTTTTCTGAATGAAATGTCTACTTTACTACATCCATTCAGCCCGCGGTAGAAAAAACATGCCCCGCCCATTGTTTGCTCACTTAAAATTCAGTTTTTTTAGGAACTGCGTCACAATACAAAAACAAATAATGCTAACAGCTTCCGGTTCATTGGGATAGTAAAGGGATAATTCACCCAAAAATCTAAGTATACTCACAATTTACTCTACTTGATGTTATTTCAAACCTTTATAAGTTCTCTTTTTTGCTCAACTTTAAAGAAGATATTTTGACAGGTATATTTAACAGGTTTCTTCAAAATATCTTATTTAATTTAAATAATTTATTGGTATTTTTAAAGTCAAACTGGTTTGGTGAAAACCAATGGTGAGTAACTGAGAACAGAATTTTCATGTTTTTGGTTGAACTATCTATTTAAGTCCAAGAATAATAATTCCTTACATTTATATAGCACTTTTTCTGGACACTCAAAGTGCTTTACACATTTTTTGGGGGGAATCCCCTCATCCACCACCAGTATAAAGCATCCACCTGGATGACATATTCCACCAGACCGCACACCAGCTGATTGGTGGAGAGGAAATGGAGTGATGAAGCCAATTATGATATGAGGATGGTTAGGAGGCCATGATGGTCAGAGGCCAGTGGACAAATTTGGCCAGGATGCCGGGGTGAAACCCCTACTCTTTTTCGAAGGACATTTTTAACATCTGGGATTTTTAACATCCAGGATCAGGACCTCAGTTTAAGGTCTCATCCAAAAGACGGCGCTCGTTGAGCAGCATAGAGTCCACATCCGTATACCTGGGTGTTAGGACCCACACAGACCACAGCTTGAACATCCCCTGCTGGCCTCACCAACACCACTTCCAGCAGTAACCTAGCTTTCTCATGTGGTCTCCCATCCAGGTACTGACCAGGCACAGCCCTACTTAGCTTCAATGGGTGACCATACGTGAGTTGTTAAGATCTAGCTGCCGGCCAGAACATTAATTCAGCTTTTTTTGATCTTCCAAAATTTTAATAATAACCTTGGATAAATATATCATTGTTTCACAGTATTGCACTGCTCTAAAATATATTCTTTTTAAATGTCTGAGTAACAAATTATTTTATTTTGAGAAACATTTAAAATATTTTGGAGTAAACATGTCAGGCCAAATAATTTAATTGAATCATTGACTTCTGCTGACTTCATTAGTTTCAAAAACACTGATTTCTTTACAATTTAGAATGGCGACCTTGGATATCTTTTATGCTGGAGATACTGTTGTACAGAAAATGTTGGCGGTTTTAAAACCTTGGCTTTTCCAAACTGCGGTATACCTTGAAAACGGTTTTCGTTCCATGCCTATTGTGTAGTGTCTTTATAAGTTCTGACTTTTTGCTGTTGTATGACTGAAATAATATGTGAAAATGAAACTGTAATTTGGCCTGAAACAAATTTAGTTGTGCATTTCCAGACAATAATCCCACACCTCAGAATATCCATCAACCAATCAGATGCAAGCCCTTAGCAGCCCACTAGTAAAACAATGAATTTAGATGCAGAAGTCATCCAAATACATTTGCATCTGTTTGTTTTAAGTCTGAAAGCCTCATTACATTCCTCCTTTTGTGTTCTGCAGAAGAAAGCAAGCCATAGAGGTTTGCCACAAAGTGAGTAACCAATGACAGAATCTTCATTTTACAGGTGACCTACAGATATGTCTTTAAACCATATTTGAAGATTTGATATAAAAGCACGATTGTGCGATATAGATCAGCCTCTGATGGATGTCTATGTTGTAGGACACTGGCTCGGAATGGACGCTCCATCATGATCTGATGAGGAAAGGCTTTCTCCAGCTGTGTGTTGTGCTTAACTGAGGCCGGACGCTGTTGACGAATGAACACAGAGGTGTTATTTTTCACCTTTGGCTGTCAGCCTCTTTACCGATGCTCCGAGATGACATGTCTGACTGTCAGGGCTGTTGGAGTGAAACAAGAGCCCTGGAAGAAAAACAAGGTGCATAGCCATTCAGTCGTTTTTTATTTTTATTTTTCCAATTTCTTCCAACGGTCAAAAATCTCCCCGGCCACATAAATCCTGAGGCTGCAGCTGGAATCCTATTATCCGAAGCCGTTAACTCATAAACAATCCCTTCTTGACGGGAACGCACCAACCAGAGGACTTCTGTCATGTCTCATGCATGTAAATGGCACTCGCATTTTAACACCCTAAATGACAATTCAATCCATTTTCAGCTCGTGCTCTACTCTGTAATTCATAAGCGTGTGTATAATACGAGCATTTGTCAGTGAAGTAAACAACATGACCTTGATTAGCAGCGAGGTCAAAGCGTCTCCGTTTAAAGCCTTCATTTGGGCTCCGGGATCCAGGCGTTCGCTCTCCATGGCCTTGACAGCGGCTGCGTTGTTCAGACTCATTCTGGGCTTCATCCCTCACCCAGCGGGCTGATGGCAACTCTCTCCATGACTCCAGCCCCTGTCTTCACACCCCATCTGGCCGTTGCTGTGGAACACCGCAGCCCTCCAAAAACAAACAGCTATTTTTAGAATGCCAGGGCAGGGAACGTGGCACGCTTTCGTGTTGAAAAGGATGACATGTGGCATGACCTGACTTGACATTTCTGTTATGTATCTGAAGTGCGCCGTATTGATTTGGAGTAAAAGAGTATAAAGGGAATGCATAGAATGCATAGGGCGTCACTGTGGTGCAGTGGGAGGCACAATCGCTTCACAGCAAGAAGGTCGCTGGTTCGAGCCTCGGCTAGGTCAGTTGGCATTTCTGTGTAAAGTTCAGCATGTTCTCCCTGTGTTCGCGTGGGTTTCCTACAGGTGCTTCAGTTTTCCCCACAGTCTAAAGGCATGCGCTATAGGTGAATTGGGTAAGCTAAATTGTCCGTAGTGTATGCAAGAGTGTTTCCCAGAGTTGGGTTGCGGCTGAAAGGGCATCGGCTGTGTAAAACATATGCTGGATAAGTTGGCGGTTCATTCCGCTGTGGCGACCCCTGATTAATAACGGGACTAAGCCGAAGAGAAAATGAATAAATAATAATAATTATAATATTAATAATAAAAAAAAAAATCAACAATTAGAATAATACTGTGCAAAATTAAAGTTAGTTATGTTTCCAAAATAATAATCAGAAAAAAATACATTAAATAATTCAAAGAATATTATTAAAGAGATATAAAATATACAATAAAATAATAATAATAATAATAATAATGATAGTTATAAAAACATTATACAAAATAGTAATAATAATAACAACAATAATAATACTAATAAAAAAATCAACGATTAGAATAATACTGTGCAGTATTAAAGTTAGTAATGTTATTAAAATAATAATCAGAAAACTATAAAATAATCCAAAGATTGTTATGAGAGATGTGTAAAATATATAACACAAAATATTAATAATAATAATAATGTTATAAAAATATACAACACAAGTTAACAATAATAATAATAATTATTGTAATAGTATTAGTCATTAAAATAATCAAATAAAAATAATGAAAAAATAATAAGAAAAAAAATAATTCAAAGAATATTATGTGAGATATATCAAATATATAATACAACATATTAATATTATTAATAGTAATTTTACCCTTTAATTATTATTATTTTTAATTTTGATCCTGGACCTGCTGCATGTGAATATTTTTAGCAATAACCCAAAACTCTTTGGGCTCTCTCTAGACAAAATTATTGAATTTTCTTTCATGCCAAAAATCTTTCAATTACTCAGTATAGATCATGCTCTATTCAGATTTTTGTATATATTTTGTTATATTTTTATATTATATTTCCATATTTGATACATTTCCAATTCCAACTGTAAATATATCAAAAATCTATTTCTGCTCAGTAATCCACATTGCTAAGCTTTTAATTGCGACCACTGTAAAGGTGATTTTCTTAGTATTTAGATTTTTTTGAACCCTCAGAGGGGGGACACAGTGACTCAGTGGTTAGCACTGTTGTCTCACAGCAAGAAGGTCGCTTGTTTGAGTCCCGGCAGGATCAGTTGCCATGTTCTCCCCATGTTCGTGTGAGTTTCCTCCGGGTGCTCCAGCTTCCCCCCAAAGACATGTGGTATAGGTGCATTGGCCGTAGTGTATGTGTGTGAATGAGTGTGTATGGATGTTTTGCATGGGTTGCAGCTAGAAGGGAATCTGTGTAAAACATATGCTGGATAAGTTGGCGGTTCATTCCGCTGTGGCAACCACTGATGAATAAAGGGACAAAGCCGAAGGAAAATGAATGAATGAACCCTCAGAAATAAAAAAAAAAGTTGTATTTTGACAATTATGACTGGTTTTGTGGTCTAGGGTCACTACTACTACTACTACTACTACTAATAATAATAATAATAAAAGTACTAATTGTTTTTAAAGTAATGAGAACAGACAGGCCACAGGTTTTTGGTTCACCAGTTGAGGACCACTGGGCCTTTAGTGTTATCAATTCTGGCAGACGAATGAAAACATTACGCCAAAGCCTCCACAAATCTCTCTCATCCATGACATCTTTGCTTTGACCTCGTAAAAAGTTTCATGCTCTCCCTCGACATACAGCAACTCTTCCAGCCAGCATGTGTGTGTATGTGTGTGTGCGTGGCGGCCTGACAGAAATAACCCGAGACCCTGCCGAGTGCAGATGGCCTCTCCACTTGTGATGTCACATTATACCCATTTATAACAGGAAATATGTGATGGAGGCTCTGATGAGGAAGAGGAGAAGAACTTCATCAGCACCACAGCTGTGAGCGGGACTCTCCTGCGCTCTGATTGGCTGCTGGCAATGGTCCAGCAACAACCTGAACGCCTGGGAAGCAGGGGGAGATGCGAGGGACTGCCAGGAGCGTGGGATGTGGACCTGCGGAGGGCCGGATTTTTCCAAAACATCCACAGTTCCACCTGGACGGCACACGAGGCTGTTGCATAATAATGAGACATGAAGGTTAGGCATCCCGTGTGGTGAAGTGGTCACGATTGCAGAAACAGAAGCCAGACTGCAAACATCGTGAGGCAGAGTTATGCTTCACAGTTAATCACCGGGATGTGCTGGGAATCCAAATAAATGGCTGGAAGTTTGTTTGGAAGTAAACAGTTCGACATTGTGAGAAGAACCCTATCTGCCTGTTAAGTCATGAAGTATTGGTGACGTATGAAATACTGTTTCCGGGTCCAAGTCACTACTCATTTGAATTGAGAAAATGTTAGTTTATGACCACCTTTATAGTATATGACAATTTAAAGTGAATTTTATATAAAATCATTTAGTGTACACATCAGTCTCTGAGCTTGCTGCATCACAAATACCAAAATATTAACAATTCATAAAAATTAATCACTTTCTGGCCATCGGATATTAAGCATGGATGTACAGTTGAAGCAGAATTATTAGCCCCCCTTTGAATAGTTTTTTCTTTTTCGAATATTTCCCAAATGATGTTTAACAGAGCAAGGAAATTTTCACAGTATGTCTGATAATATTTTTTCTTCTGGAGAAAGTCTTATTTGTTATAGTTCAGCTAGAATAAAAGCAGTTTCCATTTTTTAAAAGGTCAAAATTATTAGCACCTTTAAGCTATATATTTTTTCGATAGTCTACAGAAAAAAACATCGTTATACAATAACTTGCTTAATTACCCTAACCTGCCTAGTTAATAAATGTCACTTTAAGCTGTATAGAAGTGTCTTGAAAAATATCTAGTCAAATATTATTTACTGTCATCATGGCGAAGATCAAATAAATCAGTTATTAGAAATGAGTTATTAAAACTATTATGTTTAGAAATGTGTTGAAAAAATCTTCACTCTGTTAAACAGAAATTGGGGAAAAAAATAAACACGGGGGCTATTAATTCTGACTTCAACTGTATAAAAAATTGTACCCCCCCTTCCCCCTTTAAAATGAGCTCAATTTAAAGCATGTCCTGAAATATGTACTCCTCAGTTGAAAGAAATCTCACCCTGTTTTAGCATCCATCCACCATGGATCACAGTGTAAATTCACCCAAGAGCAGTGGATCCTGTACAAATAAGTACCAGCTGTTGTATATCACTCAGTCTGTGATTCTTCTGTGTTTTCAACTTTTGAAGCAGCTGGCAGACGGTGTCTGTTTTAGCCTTCATTTCTGCATATTTTATATCAGTAAATTATACATAAAAATATGCTAAAAGCATTTAATTCCATAGAATATAAAATCTCCGAATAACCATTCCATATGTTTACATCATCTACATAATTAAATAAATGTAATATGCGCATGAATAAAAATAAAACGGTTCAAAAGGCTTGAAATTCTAAAATCTCAGCATGGCTCTTCACACCATGTTGCAAAAGTCTGGCGGCTTCAGTTAACATATTAATTTGCCCAGATTTTTTCCCAGATATGTCTTAGTACGAATCATCTGCACAATATTTCACACTGTGCAACATATTGTGCAACTTTAAGTGTAGGCTGATTCAAATAAATCTATCATTAGAAATTTAGAGCTAATTAGAGGTTTTGTATATAGGAGTATATCTTACTAAACGGTTAGTTACTACTTTAACACTTTGCAAATAGTGATAGCTTTATTAACGTATACATCCAGTTTAAGTTAAAACGGGAATGGAATCATTACTAAAGATCTTCATCACTGACAACAATAGGATGCATTTGTAAATTTGGTTTCAACTGACTCACTGTAGCCAATTCATAAAACACCCTTTCTGTTCTGTTCTTAAATTTCACAATTATGAGTGAAAAAACTGCTTCAGATTATGCAGTTTATGCATGTAATGGAACAACCCACATTAAAACATTATAATGTTTTTGAATCACACTGTAGTAAAGCATATTATGCCAAAATAAGGTGAGATTTTTTTCTTTCAGCTGAAGAGTACATATTTCAGGACATGTTTTACAATTTTAATGGGGACCAAATAAGCTTTTTCAGATTTCATGCAATGAAATGTTTATATAAATAGTTTACAAATGTTTAAAGTGGAATTATTGTCTTCTAAAATAATGGATCTGAATTGCCTGATACGAGTTGTCAACAATTCTAGCCTTACTTCTTGCACAAACCTACACTGAAAAAAATTATTCAAAGATGATTCCCTGGATTTACTAAATTATTTTTACGTTAAGTGGTTGTAAACAATTTATTTGGGTTGAATTTAAACAAAAATTAATTTTCACTTTCTTAAATTTAATTTGTTTGTTTAAATTCAACACAAATAAATAGTTTGCAACAGTTTTGCAACATCATTTTTTTCAGTGTATGAAGGTTTGCAACATATTTGAATTACTTCAGCCTATATGGTCTTCACTGGCTGCCTGTGAAGATTTTGTGTTGTTTACTGTATTATATTTACAGTATAACACTTTGTTAATGAATGCTATACAGTATATTGTAGTATTAAATATAATTAACTGTATTAAATACTGTAGAATACTTCAGTTTTCACTACAGTAAACTGTGGTGCTTAGTAGTGGGGGGGGGGGGGGGGGGGTAGGGGGGTTCTAAAAATCAGCTAAATGTTATCAAATTATAGAAATTACATTATTTATTTATAACCTACAAGATAAAAATAGTATTTAATAGTTAGATTAAAAACCAACATCAGGCATCAGCCTTTCAATTTTTTTTCCATAAGATTGTGACCCCTGGTGTGTTTACATTAAAATAATGACACAACAATATCATCATTTGCATGCAGATTGAGTTTACGCTATCATGCTAAACTTTGACACCTTTACGGTACTCACATACATTAATAATAAAAGGCTACGGCTGAACATGGAGGATCTCAAAGTGGCGGTCTCCAAAATTAAACCAAGAATTTATTTTTTTACAGTGCAGCATAGTCCAGTTTTCCATTAGAATTGAGCTTGAGTATCCACTAATAAAGTACACAATTTCCCAAAAAAGTTACTCAAGTGAATGTCATTACTAGAAATCCTCTGACACGTTATCAATCTTATATTTTTAAAAGCTCTCTCAAAACCCAGCGAGAAGTATTTAGAGATTGAGCTCCAGAGCCTTCTGAGGCTTGAGTTTCCTGCGGGCTTAAACGGGTTAAGCAGTCCGTGTCATTGGTGCGTGTGAGGTTTTTAATGTCATCGGATGTTTAGATCGATCACCGCCTTTGTTGCGACTCAAGGACGGGTCTCTAAGGGGCTGATGAGATGAGACTGAGATGGACGCTTCCATGGCCTGACAAATCATTTGTTTACCCGCTTGTGTATCCCGCTAACGCTAACGCTCCCACACAGACAAACGGACAATGATGGCCCAATGACAAGGAACAAGGCACCCTGGTCTGGAGCCGGCCGTGTGTTAACAAGCAGACAAATTAGGGACAAGAGTGGCATCAATACAGTGGAGTGACAGGCCTGTCACCGGGGTGTCACAAAGTGCCAATTAACAATGCTAATTAAAACAGTAAACAAGAGCACATAAAGCACGCAGGCATTGTCTCCCTGCTGCTCAAACACCCAATAAGGACCTTTTGTCCAGCCTCTGTAGGGCGATAGCAAAGTTAACTGCTTTAAAGGACAAACTTGTGCTTTGGCAGGAATCCGAGCAGGAAATTTTAATAATGCTTCATAAGTACATGACGCCTTTAATCAAATATGCCACACATGCATCTAGAAAGTCTGCAATGTGCATGATGTATCATGGCAGAGCACTCGATAGCGTTTTCCCATTAGAGACAGTCATGTTGTTGTGTTAATAGGAAGGAGATGACCATGAGCGGTGGTGCTAAAGGGCTGAGATAAGCACTCTGGTATGAAGGATTGGCTTTAAGAGCAATGCAGAGGTACAGTGGCTGGATTGGCCACAGGCCGGATCCGGCTGCGCCCACACAATCAAATCCATTTCATGCCATAAAGCTCTCAAAGACCAGAACACTGCCGTATCTGATGACCTCTCTAGACAATCTACTCCACAGATGGAGAGCCAGAGAGAACCATATCCATTCCTCTATGACCATTAAAAGTTTCTTAACTCACACTGGGAAAACACTGAATCCATCTAAGCCCATCCAAACCAAAGAGTAGAAAACAATGATCTGATTGAGAACTGACGACTGCTGACAGAACAGCTCTTATAGAGGAGGCCAAATAGTTTTCCAGGGATAGTTCTGACAAAATTAAATACCAAATCATTATATGGAAAAGTACACCTTACCGATATTTGTTCTTATTTAAAGGTGCAGTATGTAAGTTTGACACCCAGTGGCTGAACTAGATATTGCACTCCTGGATAAAAACAAATGTAGGCGCAGGTTGCCAGATTGAGAACAGGAGCGAGTCTCGAGCCTAAAGTCTGATTTAAACCATGTTCTAAATAAAAGTAACAGCACGATAGAGGGAATATTTATTAAAAGGAGTTTTTTTTCTAACCAACACCTCGAATTGATATATTAGAAACGGCTTCTATTTCTTGCAGCTGAACAACAGAAAACTGACAGTGATCACCTCAGGTACACCTCATGTGCTTTATTCAGGGTTAAATGCTAACAATGTGAGTTTAAATGACATTTTATATGACATTTATTGCCATACTACTAAAAGCAGCAGCAGATAGTTCACCTCAGATCTTGAAAATAAAATAAACCATTTAAAATTTTACTTTAGAACTAAACACATATGAGTGATTCAGCATGGAAGTTACATTTAATAATGTTAAAGGTTTAATATGTAATAATTAGATTATAAAGCTTACCATTTTGTGAGTGAGTTCACTTCTGTGCTTCTGAATGGCTGTATTTAAATTTCTGCCCTATTTCCTCTGGTGCAAACAGCCAAATTGCTTATCACTGCGTATCTCGTCACGAAGTTGTTAGGACACGTGGTTGCAACGTGACCTGCTCACCTAATGTTTACGTTCGTAATATTTATGCCATTTGCTAATTAATAACCTCATGTGGAAATCGACGTCTCATTTAGGATCTGCTACTGTCCATCGGAGGTTGCATTTCAGTCATGAGCGCATGCTTTCAGAGCCTTTCTGAATGAAATATGCGGTTTTCCACAAAAGCAACCCGGGGTGCTGAAATCTAATTGGCTAAACTGGCATTGGGCAGGTTAAAATTACCAAAAATACAGTGTTCCGGCACGGAAAACACATTTTCAAAGCAGAATCTCTGACTTCAGCATTGCTTTTGAAATAATTAAGAATGTTCACTTAGCTTGTTTCTAAAATATCTGCAAACACATAAAGGTATTTTTATGCTTTTGAAGAGTCAAAAACTTACATACAGAACCTTTAAAGCATAACCTCACTTCATTTTGTTCTGTTTTTTTTTTCTCCGAAGACTTTATTGCTTCATTTTGTAAGTTGATTAATTTTATCTTGATGTTAAAACTGTCGAGATATTTGGGAAAGCAAAAAAAAAAAAACAAAAAAACAAACAAAAACCTGTTAATTAACAGTTTTAAAATTTTGTGGTTCACAAGTGATATCCGTTTATTTACGGTTATGAATTGCATTATGGGACTTTTATATTTGCTTGATTTACTTCTGATGTTGAAATATCAACTTTGCAGTTTAACACAGTAATATTGTCATTTTAGTCGTTTAAAACAGTTTATTGTAAAAGAAATAATATGTACACTCACCGGCCACTTTATTAGGTACATTAGGTACAGTATCGGGTTGGACACCCCTTTTGCCTTCAGAACTGCCTTAATCTGTTGTGGCATAATTCAGCAAAGTACTAGAAATGTTCTTCAGAGATTTTTGTCCATATTGACATGATAGCATCATGCAGTTGCTGCAGATTTATCGGCTGCGCATCCATGAAGCGAATCTCCCGTTCCACCACATTCCAAAGTGATCTATTGGATTGAGAACTGGTGACTGTGGAGGCCATTTGAGTACAGTGAACTTATTGTCATGTTCTTGAAACCAGTCTGAGATGATTTGAGCTTTATGCCATGGTGCGTTATCCTGCTGGAAGTAGCCATCAGAAGATGGGTACACTGTGGTCATAAAGGGATAGAAATGGTCAGCAACAATACTCAGGTAGGCTGTGGTGTACTAATGGCCCCAAAATGTGCCAAGAAAATATCCCCCACACCATTACACTACCACCACCGGCCTGAACCGTTGATACAAGGCAGGATGAATCCATGCTTTCATGTTGTTGATGCCAAACTCTGACCCAACCATCCGAATGTCGCAGCAGAAATCGAGACTCATCAGACCAGGCAACGTTTTCTAATCCTCTATTGTCCAATTTTGGTGAGCCTGTGCGAACTGTAGCCTCAGTTTCCTGTTCTTAGCTGACAGGAGTGGCACCCGGTGTGGTCTTCTGCTTCTGTAGCCCATCTGCCTCAAGGCTCAATGTGTTGTGACCAGCTCTTCTGGCACCAACAACCATGCCACGTTTAAATTACTTAAATGAGCTTTCTTCCCATTCTGATGCTTGGTTTGAACTGCAGCAGATCGGCTTGATCATGTCTATATTCCTAAATGCATTGAGTTACTGCGATGTAATTGGCTGATTAGAAATTTGCGTTATTAAGCAGTTGGTCAAGTGTACCTAAAAAGTGGCAGTGAGTGTATATAGAATTAGTATATAGAAAGTCTGTAAAATAACAACAAAAAAGTACTGTCAGTTTATTACCTGGTTTTTGTACTGTAATCTACAACATCTACCCTGAAAATATACAACTTTAAACTAATCAAAATATCACTAAAATCATTATTTCCAACTTTTTAACATCAGTTGATAGAGCAAAGATCAAGGTCACATTATGCACTTCAAATGCATAAATAAATGGGGGAAAAAAAGAATATTAAAATAAGGAAACTTGTAACAGGTTAAATTACTTTTCATCAATTTTCAGTGGCTTCCAAAAAAGCATTGGACACTTGTGACTTGATTGTAATATTATGCTTACTGTATGTGATTTATTTTCCATGGAAATGACAGTAAATCATGCAGGTTTTGAACAACATAGTGTGAGTAAAGCTAGAAAGAACTGGGTGAACTGTCCCTTTAAGTGTTCATAATAGTAAGTAATTAAAATCTTAATTTATCACTGCTGCAGACATGCTACACATAAAAATTAGGAACAGTTAATGAGGCATTAAGAGTGTCGCAGTGTTGAGGAAGCTTCTTTGAAACTCTGTTGTTTGTGAAGCTACTAGCAGCTCCTAATTTAACAATTTAAATACAGCCAAGCTGGATTAAAAAAAGTTGTTAACACTACAAGATAACAAAAAGAAACTAACAACACTGAAATTTGAAATAAAAAGAAACTAAGCGTCAGTAAAGCAGAATTTAAGAATAAATTTGTGACATGCTTATATTTTATGTTATGCCTTTTTTTCCTTTGTGTAACACAAAAGGAATAACAATGGTTGATTTTCTCTATACACCTATATTAAAATTAAAATAAACCTTTCATCATCAGAGTATCAACAACTGTCAGACCTCCTTGAGCAAATCATATTCTCAAAATGTGAAAGGTTAATAGTATTTTAGGTTTGGTTACTTCATTATCTAATCTAAATGTTAACTGTAAGATTTAATAATTCGTTTAGAATAAAATTTCAGAAGGTGATTTTTATTTTACTAAGAACAATAAATACTATATAAATATACTTGTTCATTGTTTGTGTTGTAACCATAGACTGTAAAATATATGGACGTAGCATCCGTGACGTCACCCATAGGTTTCTGAACACTGCAAAAGAAGCTACAAGTAGGCGCGGCCAACCATCGCCATTTTGTTCGCGCGTCATCGCACCCACGGCGGGATACCAAACAAGGGCAAAGAGGCGGAGAGTGAGCGGAGCTACAGACACCTGCTGGCACTTTGCTTACTTTGCTTTGCTGGCACCTGGCAGACAGACTTTACTTTGGGAGAAACGCTTGATACTTTATTACCTGTGACTCGTTTGTGTTCTGACCACATGTGCTTGGCTGTACACTATATCAATAAAGTGTTTAGACTTTTAAAAACACTGTAGTCATACATTGAGCCACTAAACATTGTTCTTATGATGTTTTTCTACAGGAGGAAAACCCGAAATACGTCCAAACACTTCAAATATGGTCCGTGTTAGTAAATGCAAGACTATTGATGAAATCCAGCATAACACTGTATGATAACGCTTCAGATGACTGTTCTAGAGCCTACAGCTAATCAATCTGTCACATTCTGGAGTGCTTTACGGGTCTTAAGAAAAATATCAATGATAAATGATCTTAAATAAAACAAATACATTTATAGAGATGGTATACAAGTATATAACTTTATTCACATGGGAAACGAGGCCACGTGAATGGTTTGTGAGCACAATTAAGTGCACACAGCATCCCATATCATCTGATAATTGTAAGAAATAAGTCCAAAAGGCAGCTGACTGTGTAAAGCCACATAAAACAAAACAAAAATACGATGAATATGCCGAGATCAGTGGCTAATCTGCCGGATTCAGCTGAGGTGAAGTGACGGCGACCAGCGAGACCTAGCTGTCACTCAAGTGGCCACGCCCTTAATTATGCAAACTTAATATAACCTAATATAAAGGAAATGGATGAGTTATAAAAAAATTCACCCCCCTCACAGTTGTCATGGAGGGTAATAATAGCTATAAGAATCAAAATCGTTCTTTGTACCAGGCTGTAAACACCTTTTTTCTGCTGTAAAGTTGGCCATTCTAACAGTGGGCTCAATTGCAATTTGCTCTATTATGGAGCCAGGACTAGCGGAATTTTGATGAATTGCAGTTTCAGTTACATGCGTATTGGCTTCCTGAGGGAGAGCGGGAGGTTGCCGTTTGGTTGTAAGGTAATGCATTAACTAATGTTAACAACTAAGACCTCATTCCAGTGTGTTAGTAAATGTTGATTCAGGACCAACAAAGGACATTGATCCAGAAATAACTCTTGCATGGGCTAATCACTTTAAGCCTTCTGTAAAGCATGCGTTTGATTTTTGTTGAGGCTTGTGTTTTCTTTCATTTTTGTTTTTTAGGTTACCGTTAACTACATATTCTGGCAGATTAAAATTTCATCGTACTTGGTTTAACTGTGAGAGATAAATTGTATATGCATATGAGATTAGACTGTTTGCGATGCTATTATTTGGTTTTCAAAAGGCCCTTCTTATGTTCTTTATACACAAAGTTTATTCACTCTTAAAAAATAATGGTACAAATTTTTTGGGATCTATAAAAGAACTCATTTAGGTGATTTATAGCAAATATTATAGTGTTTTTGAATCATACTCTAGTAAAGTGTATTATGCTGTATATATATAATAGTATTCACAACACTAAATGTTAACCCTTGTGCACTGTTCAAATTTACTACCCTTTTGTTATGTTAGGAATGAAAACATCTACCGATTTAAACTGCTGTATTAATGCATCAGATAAATATTTTTTCAAAAAGAATTTTTTTTAAACCTTTTATCACAGTCTTGTACATGTGAACAATTAATAACAACAGTACCTTTGATGCATTGTTAGATTTTCATTTTTTATCACTAATTTACTGTTGGTCGCTGTTTTTGTTCCACTGACTTCCATTATAACCACATTTGATGGTGCATAAATACACAGGGCTCTATTTTAACAATCTAGGCGCAGGGGGCAAAAGCATTAAGGGCGTGTCTGAATCCACTTTTGCTATTTTAATGACGGAAAAATAAGCTCTGCTCCGTGGCGCATGGTCTAACAGGGTTGAGCTTATTCTCTTAATGAGATATGGGTGTGTTTTGAGAATAAACCAATCAGAGTCTCATCTCCTTTTCCCTTTAAGAGTCAGTATTTGCTATTTACATGGCGGATGTTGTAGTGGGAAAAACTGAATACAGAAACAGACCATCTGCAGCAAGAGGATAAAGAATGAGCCTCCTCCAATCTGCCTTTACTTTCACTGTCTCTTTCGTGGAAACGTCTTGTACGCACAGACATCTATTAGCCTACATAATTATTTTCGTTAGTTAAGCGCAAAGATTTGTTTCAAAACTATTTCTGAATTCAGTTCTAATTTCCAGCAAATTAATAAATGAACATTAATAACGAGTTATATCCAAATACACATGCTAGGCCCCATATGGCCCAAAACCTTACAGGTGGACAAATCTAAGCATGTTTTTAATAAAACAAATATAAATTTGCATATAATAAATATTACTAATAATAATAACATTATACAAAAGCAAATTGTCATGAATAAACTGAAAAAGCCCTCTGAGATGAAGGCATGTAGGCAATGGTTTTTATATTTATGTGGAAAATAATCATTTTTGTAATATTTCATTCCTTTTATTCATTTTCATTTGTAAAGATATTTGCGTATTGCTGTACACCCTGTGTGTTTTAAGCAATGTGTAAGCGAGGCGCACAACTAAGGTGCTCTGTGCTGGACTTTAGACCTGCTCTCAGCTGGTCTATTTTAGTTCCCCAAAATAGCAACGTGCCAACAATGCGTCTTAACCCACCTCTTTTCTAGACTGAAACACCCACGAGTCCACAAAGTGGCGCAAATGGATTTGCTATTTTAACAACGTGGCAGAAAACAGGAAAGCTAAGGTTGTGTTGGTCTGAAAATAGCAACACGTTGGGGCAAACAGGTCTTGCGCCTTATTTCGCCGGCCCAGTCTTTGTTTTTGTTTACTCCGTGTAGTTCTGAGAGCTGAGATGCATATTTGGATTTTCTCAGACACATCAAGGTAAGTGCTCAAAGTGCCACTCTTACACACTCACAGACATGCACTTTAATTTACTGTTTTACTCCATATAAAATTGTACCTCTACCCAATAGTGAAAACCACCAACAATCAAAAATGCATGATTATTTGGTGTCATGGTTTTGTAATCAAAAAATGTGGTTATAATGGAAGTCAGTGGGGCAAAAACAGCAGCCAATAGTAAATTAGGAAGAAAAAAAAGAAAGAAAATCAATTAAAAAACAATGCAAAGGCAATGTTGTTTCACATGTCCAAGATAATAGGTAAAAAAAAATCCAGTCCACAATTACTTTTTACATTGAAAAAACGTCATTTTGTGGGGGGGGGGGGGGGGGGGGGGGGGGGGGGTTCACAAAATCAGTGAAAAAAAGTAAAGTCAATCATGTTCTAACTTAATGTAACAATACGCAAGGTGTTTTAAGTCCGTTTAACAATATAAGTTCAATGGACTCAAAAAATTAATTTAATTCAACTTAAAAATTAAAGGCAACCAGGATTTTTTTTACAGTGAAAAGGGTTGTAAATCATTGTAGCATTTACTATATATTTTTTTACATGTTAGAGAATCTTTCTATAATCATTTTTTCTGAATGTGAGAATAATTTAATAATCATTTTCCCCCCATTTCCATTCAATTTAAAGATGTTAAAAAAGTTCTTCATGGAGCCTTCAAGAACCTTTCTTTTAAGGATGTTTTTCAGCTGATCCCATTCTAGTCTTTGGCAGCTAACTTGAGGATCAACCGAATTGTCTTCAGAAAACACTGTGACGGATGTTTAAGGCAGCTGTATCAACTGAGCCGGCTGATCTGACACTGTGCTTGCGCTGGATCACTTTAAATTGTGCGGCCCATTCTCAAGACAGCACTGCAACATTTAAGCTCGCCGGGTCCAAACCGAAGCGGCTGACAGTGAAGGGCGGTGCTTGATTGAGTGGGACTTTTATAGCTTAGCCTAGGGATAACAGCTCTCTCAGTAGCCGTCTGTAGCATAAAGGACAGAAAGAAAATGGCACGGTCGCCGTAACACGCTGCGGTTTTTCTCACTCATACTCTTTTTTTCTGATGACGGGACGTAGAAGACTTGTTAACCTGTCAGTCTGTAAAGGGCAGAGGCAAGATTATTGTGAGTTTCTCGCTGAAACATTTGCCATTTCAGTAGTGTCTAGCACTAAGCCTAATACTAATCTTTACCCAAAAGTTACGCTTTAACTTTAACATGTTGTGTCGATTAAACACCACACTCTTAAATGTCATCGTAATTCTACTCAATCACAGCGCACAGCTTTGAATGTGTCACTATTCACCAAAATAGGATTGTGCTGAAATATGTTTATAGGTATACTAATAACATCTCTACATGGCTGGATGATACAAATAATTATTGTAAATGTTAGAATATACAATTTCTCAAAATTAAAACAGAGGTTCAATAGAATTTGAGCTCACCATTTATATTAAGGTACATAATGCTATTAACAAACCTTAAATAAAAATGAACTTTGAGCTTAATAAAGTTTATTAATAGTTAGTAAGGTAATAGTTGTGTTCAGGTATAGAGTAGGATTAGGGATGTAGAATAAGATCATACTTTATACTCATAAACAGCCAAATAAATAGTTAACAGTGGGATTTGTTTTCAGAAAGGGAAGGAGTTTTGTATTTTGTTTTCCATTAATGATAAAAAGCTTCATTTCAGATCTTCATATGTTTACTTGTGTTATTATCTTTGACTATTATTTAAATTTGTTTGATGATCTGAAACATTCAAGTGTGACAAACCTGCAAAACAACAAGACATCAGAAAGGGGGCAAACACCTTTTCACACCACTGTATATGGAACTTTAATACCACAACAGAACCCCAGAGTAAAGTATGGGAATCTAAATAATAAAACAACTACTTTTAAATTGTATTTGTGTTTTGATCTCATACACTGCAACATTTTTTAAGTTGAATCAATTTATTTTTTGTCATAGTAACTTACATCAATCAATCTGATTAAAGTTCTTAGATTATACTTTGTACAGCTTACATTTTTGGTTTAAACTTAATTAACTTATTAAAGTAAGTTAAAGTAACAAAATCATGTCAGATTTTTTACCGTGTACTTTATCCAATGTGATTTGATGAATGTGCGACACACAGTTTATGTCAACTAGGTAATTAAAAAAAAAAAAAAAAAAAAGCATTGTTAAACATATGTAGTTAGTTGCGTTGTTGTTTGGGAAACACATTTCAGAATGAGATTATGAGCTTGCATGGAAATTAAATTTCAATGAATGGGCTTTTTCTAACAAACTTTTTCTAACTACTTCCATATGTTCAAAATAAAACCATTGTTTTTAAAAATAAATGACTATTGAGAGCTAAACTGGGGTGCGTTTCCCAAACAACAACCTAACTTGCGGCTGAACTATAGTATGACGCATAGTTTGGGAAAAGAACGATGTATTGATGTGTGTTTCTCAAAACTGTAGATTCTCTGTCACAGATCCGTCATTTGAACCACGTTAGTTATAATGCAAAACATCCATAATGAAGCTCTAAACAAGCTGGAGTAACAACTTCTTTCTTTTCTTTTTCATTCTTTTATAACCTGTTTTAACACATTTTAATCTGTTTTAATAATTTTTTATTCTTTCAATCATTTTATTTGTCTTGTTTTTTATTATTATTATTATTCTTGTTTATGTAAAGCACTTTGAATTACCATTGTGGATGAAATGTGCTATATAAATAAACTTGCCTTGCTTAGAGAAAAACCCCAAAAATTTTGGTGCAAATTATATTGTTTTACACGCACACGCATTTACAAAAAAATCCAATATTAGTTTTGGTAAAAACAACGTTTTCCATATTAATTTAAATAAATGTAATCGGTAAGTATAGGGCCAATGTTTCCTTTACTAATATTATTGAGAAGATTCCATATTCTATTCTAAACATAAAATCACTTTACGCTCATATATAAATCATATACTGTACAGTAAATCATTAACAGTTGTAAGTTACAGTAGGCTATTTATTAAAAAAAGAAGACAAATCCTACTTAATAATAATAATAATAATAATTATTCATTCATTCATTCATTTTCTTTTCGGCTTAGTCCCTTTATTAATACAGGGTCGCCACAGCGGAATGAACTGCCAACTTATCCAGCACATGTTTTATGCAGCGGATGCCCTTCCAGCCGCAACCCATCCCTGGAAAACATCCATACACTATCATTCACACTCGTACACAATGGACAATTTAGCCTACCCAATTCACCTGTACCACATGTCTTTGGACTGTGGGGGTACCTTGCACCCGGAGGAAACCCAAGCAGGGAGAACATGCAAACTCCACACAGAAATGCCAAATGCCAACATTCAAACACTGCAGAATTGTTCCAACCAACCCACGTACAGATGAATTTCTTAATAAATAACTATAAATTAAAAGCATTAACGTAAGATATATATTTTGTTTTCACAAGCTTTGGAGGCTAAACATAAATTCCGTTTTTAAATAACAGGTCCTCTATACCTCGTCATGAGCCAAGTGCACTGCGAAGGAAACGCAACTGTCAATATGAAGATCACTAAAACTAAACTGTAAAAAATACTTGGAAAGCTAATTACACGTAAAAGAGATGATTTTATGTTTTTTTTTTTTAAATCATTCCAAGTTTAAATGTTGGAACGTTCGAAGGAAATATGGAGGATAACTGGGCATAGAACACATCTGCAGGAACTATGCTTCTAACTACAGCTCTAGAGGTGTAGTTGCAAGTGTTCGAGGTTATGACAAAGTTAGCAAATGTACATTGGAACTACAGATTTGGGAAACACCAAATCAACGAACTATGTTTGTAACGACCTTATTTGTTAAAACTTGCGACCTTAATTGGCTAACGGTGTTTTTTTTTTTTTTTTTTTTCAAATATTTCCCAAGGAAATATATTGCAAGGAATTTTTCACAGTATTTCCTATAAAATTTTTCATGTGGAAATAGGCTTATTTGTTTTATTTAGGCTAGAATAAAAGGGGTTTTACAGTCAATATTATTAGCAAGTGTAAGCAATATTTTTTTTTCCAATTGTCTACAGAACAAACCACTGTTACACAATCATTTTGCCTGATTACGCTAACTTGCCTAATTAAGCTAGTTAAGCCTTTCAATTGTACTTTAAGCTGAAAATATCTAGTAAAATATTATTTACTGTCATCATGGCAAAGATAAAATAAATCAGTTATTAGAAATGAGTTATTAAAACTATTATTTTTAGAAATGTGTCGAAAAAATATTTCTGTCAAACAGGAATTGGGTAAAACAAATACAGGGGGGCTAATAATTCAGGAGGGCTAATAATTCTGACTTCATCTGTATGTCTGCTAAACTCAACAAATACAACTTTTGTCAACATTTTCGTAAGTTCTTACAGGATGATGAGCTCTGAGACATCCGCACAAAGTGATTTGAAAGTCACAGAGTGAACTCGCTCCATCAAAGCCTCCAGCTGGGCGTTGAACGAGATCCCAGACTCACTCGGCGCTCACCTGCTTTCCACTCTCTAACGATGATGTGTCATCCCAACTTCTCTCCCACCATTTCAAATAAATTCAGAACAGCATGACTTGGACAAAAAACGCTTCCATTATCCCTCATCAATTAAGTTGTTTAGTTGCAGATAAATGACAATGATTGTGGTTAGGAGGAAAGTGGGATTGCTAACAAAAGCCATTTTTTTGTTTGTTAAACAGATAATTAACAATAGCTTGGGCTGTTCAGAATTAATCAAGTGTAAAGTGCATCAGAACAATAAAAGCGTAATCATTAAAATGTGCCATTTTCCCCTGCAAGTCAAAATAATGACTATCAGGCATTTTTACCACAATTTACAAAATAATCTTCTAAGGCACGTTTAGAGAAAGAAGCATTTCATGACATGTTAAACGGCTCTATTTAAGGATGCAGCCCTAAAAACTAATTTATTGTCACTTTAAATCTTTATAGTTCAGTTCTTCCCATTTGTCAGCAAAGTTTTTTTTATCTACAGAAACATAATGTTTAATATGATAACGTATTCTTTTACATATTTCATTCAGTACAGGTTAGAATAATATGTTGTTTTGATAAATGGTAATGGAAAATTATTTCAACCTTAATTTGACATTTTACTACTACAAATGTTATGTAAAACCCAATAACTGGCCCTTTATATTCAATGTAAAGTTATGATTATATTTATTAAACAACTCTATTTATTTTGAGAAAAATATTATTATTTACTTGATGTCTGATGGCATTTATCTAAAATTGAAAATAAAAATATTGTCATTTAAAACAGTGTTTCTCAACCACGTTCCTGAAGGCCCACCAACACTGCATGTTTTGGATGTCTCTATCTGTCACACCCATTACAGGTCTCTCAGTCTCTGCTAATGAGCTGATAATCTGAATCAGGTGTGTTTAGTTAAGGAGAGCTGTGCAGAGCTGGTGGTCCTCCAGGAATGTGGTTGAGAAACACTGATTTAGAGCATTTTGCTTGCGGGGCTTGGGACCATTGCGGTCTTGGATTTCATCTAAAATATCTTAATTAGTCTGTGAAAGATAAAGGAAGGTCTCAGGGGATTGGAAGGACCCGAAGGTAATTAATAACAGAAATTACATTTTTTTTTTTGGTGATGTAACCTTTAAACTGTGTGTAAAATGTCAAAATTCTTCAGTTGCTTTCTTTAGTTTTATAGCACAGTGGTCCCTAACCAGTGGATCAATTGGTACCAGGCCGCACAAGAAATCTAATTATTTCGGTTTTATTTATTATCTGAGTCTGAACAATCTTTTATTTTGAAAAATCATTTATTTTGATAAATGACCGTATTCTCTCCATTACATCTCGGTCACTTGAGTGCCAAAAAGCTACTCAAGCTAGTAACCCACAAGCTAGTAAAATGAGTAAGAAACATGTCTTTGGAAAGTTTCTTAGCGGAGGGGAAAAGGCCCACCGATGATGCATCCACAATCTATTTGTCAACAAATCAGGTGATTCCAGCATGTCTGTGCAAGAAGATCAGCTGCTGGAGATCGCAAATGAAGGCGGCCTTAGGGGCCAATCTCATATTACATATTTTTTGTGTGCAAATTCGTTACTTCCAATGGAGGAGCGCAGTTTGCATGCGCATATTGGAGTGACGCCTTCCAGGTGCAGCCAGTTTTCAGAATGCTGCCACATTAGAGTTTGTGCATGCAAAATTCTGTTGTAGGGTGCTGCAAAAAGAGGCGGGATTAAACAAGATTATTAGACATTTAAAAAACGAGAAATTGGTCCATATTTTAAATTTATATCCAGAGAGGTCATGTTTTGATCTTCAATTGGTCTCACGTAGTCACACCAAGCTTGAACTTTGCAACGCAGTGAAATTTGTAGCACGAGCTTGTGTTTCCGGTCTGATGCATTTGCGTGCTTATGAATGGAAGTCTATGGTGAGAAAAGTCCAGTGTGACCACAGTTTGCTGCGAGCGCAATGCGAGTCACATGACAAGAACTCACCAATCAGCTTCATACTTTGTATGGAATGTACACATTTTGATAGACTAAGGGGCCTAAAGGGGCCGCTAAACTAAACGTGCTTTTCCGTTCTAAAAACTTAAAGCGCACTACACTGCCTTTTTTGTTGACAAGAAAAAAAGAAGCAAGGTGCGCTTTATATGTCGCTAGGCAAAGACTGAATTAGCTGGGTATTGTGTGAGAGTTGCTGTTGATATTGTTATAATTTTAATATTTAATAATATTGTGATATTCAATATTTGTGAAGTCATACAGCTCCGGATAACTCAAAACAGCAACCACAAGTCTCTCCCTCTATCTACAGTCTCCGTAGTTGTCTTGACAACACTGCAGTCACCTCAACGGAAAACCTGCCTCTGCTTTCATTTGATTGGAGAATGAAAACGATGCAAGTGAAGTAGCACGCTTTTTCCACTCAAAGTTGACTTTTTTTCAACTGCGCGCGCACATCGCGCAACAGCAAAAACGCGAGGCGCAGCAGGTTTTAAAAAAATTTCTTCATAAATAAAACTTGTATCAGACTTGCAGCAATGTTTTGTCAGTTTGTCATACTCTGAGAAAAGCACCCCACCCACCCACATATATAAATATATACAGTGCAGTGTGTAAAATATGATATGAGAGTTGACATACATTTTACTAGGCTAGGAAACACCGCCCATTTATATCTTGCTAAAAAATGAGTGTCTATTAGCTTTAGAAGACCACTATCTAAAGTGGAGATTGATATTTTATTAAAGGCCTCTTTATAGTTACTTTATTATGTTTAAAAATGTTATTTTGTCTATACCGTTTCGGTGAAGCTTAGAAACAGGGCCAGACATAATCTGTGGACTTTTTTTATGGACTATTTCTGTGCAGATTTTTATTTTTTTTTACTTCGGATTTATGATATATACATTAATTTTTTTAAGGTTTATTTAAGATTTATTTAAGGTTTAAAATGCAAATTCAATCAATTAGAAGCACTTGCTAGGTAAACAAAGCTACAGCAGCTCTCATATAACACAAAGAATCAGAAAATATTGCTTTACAAATTGCATTGCACAGAAATCACCTAAACATTGAAACATTCAATATTATGTAATAATTATAATACGATTATAAAATAACTGAATAATAATTGAAAAACTGAATATATATATTATATTTACATAAGTAAACTAATGGAATGACAGGTTCATCTGTGGATTTACGTGGGCGCAGATTGCTTGTAGGCTTAGTTATAAGACAACATAGTGCTTTAGCTGATGTTCACACATTCATTCAGGCCTCATTGCACAAAAAGGTCATTTCCAACCACTCTCTATGCTGTCAATCTAAATTCATAAGCAGTCATAACCACCTGCAGCAGCTTCATACAGAGGCACCTTGCCGCCACAGGCATTAACCAGCTTATAACGCTCAGGGGATGCCGGGACGGTGATAAAAATCGCTTACAGGTTAACAGCGACTGAGCGGCGC